>NC_135563.1:8301154-8311154 GCF_964340395.1 Glandiceps talaboti | reverse complement strand
AATTTCTGGTATATGACATCTGAGTAATTATTATATAAGCTACGCCGTGAATATACATTCACCCAAATTATGGAGTGAACAAGAAATGTTACGTAATCTCCATATGTTACACATACATACACACACACACACATACATACATACATACATACATACATACATACATACATACATACATACATACATACATACATACATACATACAATACATACATACATACAGACAGACAGACAGACAGACAGGCAGGCAGGCAGGCATACATACATACATACATACATACATACATACATACATACATACATACATACATACATACATACATACATACATGCATATTGGAAAAAAACAGTCACGTGATTATAGTGTTTAAAGACTGTATTGAAACAATAATAAATCTATTTTTTACAATGTACGAATTTAACAGATAAACCGACAGTTCAAAATGTCGAAAACCTGATAGTGGTATGGTGTGATATTTAAATTTATCATATACAACTTGTGACCAACTCTAGTGATTGTCTTCAACTGGCCTCGAGTGTATTATCATGAATGATGTCGCTAAAAATAACATGCAAAACGATTTCATGTGTTGAGTTGAATAAGAACAAATCTCAAGTCTCTGTATCTAAAATAGTTCAAGGGCAGCACATTGGCTATATCATGATCTCTGACGTTCTGATGTGAGTATCGCATGTGGGTCAGATCGTGGAAGATGAATAGCACACACTGTGTAGTGGGTGTACACGGCTAGTTTGATAAACCTGTTTAGATTTTTTTTTTAGTTTTGAAGGTCTATCTCAAAATCTTTGTTAACATCAAATTTTACCTGACCCCTCAGATGGTGAAATTGTTTGTTTTCTTTCAATGTAATATTAATATAAATAACAATTATATTTTCGCATTTACAATATAAAGTGATGTGGTCGAAAATAATTTGTTACAAAAAAGCATCGGATTGTCTCTCATTCCATTGCCTCTCCATTGATTTATATGGTGCAGATTGAAGATGTTTTATCGCCTCTTTACCATCGCACATAAATCCACAGTGCGTGAACAAAGTTGTTCTTCAATTTGTCAACATGTGACTTTTTGTGATTTTACGCGGGAAATCTCGATAGTCTGCACAATTAATAGTACTTAATGAGACGACATGAATGAACAAATTTTTGCAAGAATCGGAGTCAGCATCTCCTGATATTCACTTAGTATGATGCAAGAATCGTAAAGAATTCTTATATTTCTGAAGAAGAAGAAATCAATAAACTCTCTCTGGCAGACTTTAATACTGACCACATTTCACAGAAAATCATTGTCCTTGCTTGGTTGGTGATCATTCAACTGCAGATCGTTGGGAAACAAAAGAGCGAGTAAATATTCGACAAAAGGTTGATTGAATGTATTCTCTGTAGAAATGTAATGCACTGTCCCTAAATAAAATCAAAGAACCCTGATTTTGATGGCCGTGACTTATTGAAATTGTCGTACTTATTTCATCATTTCTTTACTCTGTTCTCGACGTAATGTTTATGGATGGCGACTTGGAACAATTCCGCTTGAAGGTCCGTGCCTCTAGCTACATATACGCCACGATGGCTGTAACTTTGTGTATACTTTCCTTTTTAAAAAATATCATTTTTGAAAAGTAACAAAATCGAAAAACAACGTTCCGTGTTCAACATGTCATGGCAAGTTTCTTAGCAGTGGCTCAATAAACTTGGGCAAGACCTACGCGGCACTGAATGAACTTGGAGTTCACATTGTCATGGTGACACAAAGTTTATTTCACGCGTGTCCAAGGTGACCCATCGGTGGTGCCGGATACAATTGGTGAACATGCGTGTGTGGTGTGTAGGTCACCCCAGGGGTGTTCAGCATGTACGGAATTGCACTAGCTCCAGGTAGATAATGCACCTGTGAGCCGTATATGAGTCCGGGTCCGTAGCCTGGCAAACCAACTGGCATTGGGTTGGACTGAACAGTCGGTGCGTTAGCGTCCATTCCCGGGTTCTGTTTCTTCCACTTGGTGCGTCTGTTCTGAAACCAAATTTTCACCTGCGTTTCCGTTAGACTAAGTGACAACGCAAGATTAAGTCTTTCACAAACTGAGAGATATCTGGTCTGTTTGAATTTATTTTCCAAAGCGACAAGTTGTTCATATGTAAAGGCTGTCCTAGCTCGTCGAGGTTTCCCGGACTTTGTTCCGTCGTAACCCCGTTTCCTCTTTTTACACGATGAATTCTTCTCGCCATCAATCCCTTCCTTCTCGTCTTTATCCTTATTCGTTAAGTCTTTGGTGTCGCTGTGTTTTCCGCTGGACTTTCCTTCACTCTCTTCGTTACCATGGTGTGACTTTTCATCTGTTAATGAACAATAAGAAAGATTTCAATTAGAATGCTTGCCACATCATCGTTCGAAGTGCATAACACTGTTTAAAACTTAGACATTGCCGGAATGTCCCCTGTGTGTATCTCCAGCTCTTTTCTGTTCGTGCTAATAGTATTCATAAAGTGTACGACAGTCAAGCGAATCCAAACGAACTTGGTAAAGTTTATGCTTTGTTATTTTCAAATAATTGGTCGAAATGTAAGTAGCAATACCCGAACTGTTCGTGCCAGAAGTATGCTGATAAACAACTCGTTTCTCCATTTGTGTCTGTTTGCGTGTGTCTGTTTTCGTTATTATGGAAATGTCGGAAAAGAAGCGACTTTTCAACTTCGATTCACTACCCTTACAAACACATACCATGTATTCGCAGCATGAAAACGAACTCTACTACTGCATCTGATCAATTTCGCCCATTTTTGGACATTTATTAAAACAACGCTTCTGTACCGGAAAACGTTGAGTACTTTGTTACATGTAAATATGTTATAATATTGGTGTAAGAAGTATTTACACTTTGTCTGAAATCTGAAGAAAAGTTGTATCAACTATCTCTTCCCTGAAAACGAACCGTAAGACTGCAGTTGATACATCGCGGAGTTTGACTGCAAGGTGTAGTTGATTTCCTATTAAAGTCTACCAAACCAAACAGTATAATTTTGTTATAGCAACGTTCCAGAGTGCCCGATTTTCAACATCAACGAAATAAATACAATTTCATTGTGGGTATGGTATACTAATATGGCATTGGAAATACTAGGCACTAAAGTTAGTAGTACATCAAGTGTGTAGCGGATACAACTAATCTAGAAACCATTAAAAACACAATAAACAATCTACCTGCCGCTCTGAACAGTAATATAAACTCGAACGCTTACCAATATACGATAAACTATTGCCCAGTGCAGGCATCATATTTCAAATGTTGAGTATCTCTATCTAATGAGTATGTGTATAGGTGGGTTTCTAGTTTTCAAAATGTGCTAGATGTTACAAATGTTATTAAAGGCACGAGTTATATTTTCTGCCCTGAGTTGCATAAATATGACCTGAATTGACAGAAGAAAAAAATTGTTCGAGAGCGGCGGCATCTGTACACGACTCAGTCAGTTGCTAAATTGATATCTCGTTCTCCGTCACATGTAGTAGCGCCGAACGCGTCAACGGGATATATTGTTTCAAAACTGTTAAAAAGAAATCGTGTAATCACTTGTCTGATGATGAGCCATCATGATCAATGACCAACCGCTCCTATCTGCTTTGTTTTAAACGGACAGATTGCCAAGCGTAGCTAATCAATTAAAAATATATTAAGATTTTGCGGCAAACGGCTGAGCTGGCGGCGTTGAAGTGTTCTACATTGAACGTTTTCACAGATGGTGATGCTTCAAACCGAGGATTAACTTTTCAGTGAGATCCCCTACTTGCCCATAACGCTGTCTCTCTCTTTTTTTCTCTATTTTTGTTTAGCATGGAACTACGGATGTTTGAAATATTTTGTTTTATGATTTATTGTCCGTTTCGTGTAACAAATTTGTGTATGAATGATTTGAAATTAATACAGTTACGCGTTGGTCTGAGATTTTCGGATATTGTGTTTTTGGTTATTTTGTTCACAACAGCGATAGAAGTGTATAGAAGTGTGGGGCAAAATTACATCGTTTTCAGACAGTCAGCATTTCTGCAGTGTGTCGGAAGACGTTCTACATTGTTCGGCTCGTGATGAAAACAGACAAACGGTACTCAATTGTAACCATCGAGGCGGGCCAGGCTGATGGTATACATCAATCATATTTGTTCCCCTTGAATGGCAAAATTAACAAATGTCCCTGTACTAAAAGCCATTAAAACTCCTCGTTCGTTCATCGACCAGGCTCTTCGATAATTCAAACGATAACGGCAACTGGTAAGACCATTGTTATGTGTCCACTTGTTTCAACTGTGTATAAATGTGCGACTCGATCGGGAAAGGTGTGGTTCACACGCGGGTAGCCATAAACCTGCCAAGGGCTTATGAGGTGGTAACTGTCAGTGTCCGAAAACACTTCGAACTATAGTCATAAAGCAATAATAAGGAGGCGGAGGAAAATATCATTGATTTTCGTACGTATTAAACATCAGAAATCGAAACATGGTATTTTGGTCTGGGTATGTTACGGTACTTGTATGAATACTGTACCAAAAACAACACTAAGCTATTTCCTTTCATTTTTTACGACGAGTTCCCTATCCAACAGAAAAGATCGAAATATTTATGTTAGAAAGATTCATTTCTTCTCGTTCTATTTATTTGTTTCATAAATAATAATGAAAGTCATTCACATTGTTGACTTGATATTGTCAGTGTTTATATAACGTTTATTTCTCATTTGTGGCCTGACTAGACAGCGAGAACATGAGATTTATAATAGTTATTTTTTTCTATAATTCCACCTGTGTACCAAAATAGCAAATACGGACACCATTTTTTAACTGACCGAACTACATTTTTCTATGAATGTGAATTAAGCAACACGTTCATTTTGATTTGAGTTTCAGTTCCCGGTTTGGACAGAGAACGGTTATGCTCGTACACCTTTTCCAATTGTATCAACCTTATCGTCCAGTTTGTAAAGTGGTGGTGAGCAACCGCGGGTTCTACAGTTTTGCCGGGTAGTATGAGAATTTTTTTGAGTAGGACGGGCTTTTTAAAAAATCTGTTTCTATCTATATAGTCAATTTGAGTCTGCTTCTCAGCAATTCTCGTTCATTCGTGATTCTATTTGCTATTAAAGTGGACTTATGATTTCCCAAACCAACTGTGCACTACAGCGATGTTCCACCCCAGTGGCTAGTAGCGAATGATGTCTTTTCGACAGCTGCACGTCAGTTAAACGGTTCTACAAATATACATTACCCTCTAAATGTCGAAAATATATGAGGAATTTTACCCAATCTTAAGTTGCATAACCGAATTTCGGCTCTCTCTCATGTGTCGGCGATGTGTACACGATTACGCTTGTTCAAACGGCGTCTATTGCCATAGACGATACATTATATTATTTGATCAGGTATAAAAATTGCCACTATCCTGATTAGTTTTTATCATTGTCTTGTTTACTGTCATTGAAACTGTTTGCACATCGTTTAATTTTACAGTAACTTCTATTTGCTTCAGAGCACCGCAGCAAGTCCTAGGGGCAGGCATTCAACGAGGGACTTACACCCGTATACCAAGTCTCCGTGTATTGAAATCCGAAAGCATATATATGTCATTGGCGTGGTTTTGAGTTAAAATTTCAACTGGAATCTGTATGTAAAACAAACACTCCCCAATTTCCAATAATTCGTTGACTTCATCTTTGGCATTACGTACTTTTTTTCATACCTGTGATACACTATCAGAAACCAATACTAGCAGATAACTGTGAGCCTTCATGGATATGTATGGTTCGCCTTTTTACGAGTGTTCGCTTATGTTACAACTGCCTGTTGTCTCTGCAAATTTTAAAGTCTCGCACGATGAAAACCTTAGTGTTTTTTGTACTCTAGCCATCTTTGTTTATACCGATGCATGCAATATATGTAGTATACTTGTATACATAAGTCTATAAAATGTGGTGTAGTGCAACTCTGCGTACACCACGCACACTACCCTAACATCTACAGAATAGACTGTAATATCTGTACCCGGAAATTAGAGAATTTGAATCCCACGAGTTGCGTGTCATGCCCCAGTTTGTTGCGAATAAACCATGTGGAAAAATAATATAAACTCGACTGATGGATAAACTTAGATGCCTTCGATATATCGAATGACACTTCTCTGGGGGTTAGTTTTCTGTCACATCAATTGTTTTAGTGAGTAGTATTTGGTTTACAAAACCGACAACTGTTGGTCAGTGGATGATTTGGAGTTTCGGTTCATGAAATGAAAACTTTGGTGTGTAAATCATGTGTCGCCCTCTCAAGTACTAAGTATACCCCAACTCCAGCCACATGTCTGGCATGTCTGTATTTTGACAGTTTGTAAAAAACTGTAGTGTGAATGAGTGGAGAAAACTTATGAAGTAGCTTACCGCATGAACTATCATCGTCTTCTTCATCGTCATCGTCGTCACTCTTGAGGGGAGACTCCGACACCCATGGATGCCAGACGTTCCCGATACAACTAGGTCCGTTGGGTGATCTGTCAACCCCGCTTGGGCTGAGTGACTTGTGTGAGCTAGCTCGGTTAAATTTCTTTGGATCAAGGATGTCTGCCACCGAGAAGGATGTGGTATGGTGTGAAATAGGAACAGGCGGTGCGTGTTGGGCCATGTTGTCGACTGTACTGGCCGGTGAACTTGGAACTGTAGATACTGTGTGTGTTGAAGCTGGTCGATGACCGGTCGTGATATCACTACCGTCCACGCTGGTGACATCGACGCACTCTCCATCCACTAAATTGTAATCGGCCTCCATGTCTTCACTTTCCGATCCCCTCCTCTCTAACTCTGCGATCGCAGTTTTTCTAAGTTTGCTGTTCTGTTGCATCATATTTCCAATGATAGACTTAGGCAAGATCACCAAGAGATGTTGACGCTGTGGTCGTGGGGACCTTGGAAGGTCTGTCTGTTGTTGTTGTTGTTGAGTAACGTTTCGCTGCCTGATAGTTTGGTAGCGAGAAGAGAAAGTATTTCGATGTAGTCAGATCGCAGCAGCTGCCTGCTATATCACATCAACAGTCGTCTCAGTGCTCGATAACTGGTCATCGTCGGGAACAGGATATTAATGGAAGTGGCCCTTACACGTCAAAAGTCCAGCCCAAATCGCCAAACGCTGACTTTTAATTGGCTAGCAAATTAATTGCTAACAGGGCCAAGTTTACAATGGGCTATATTATGAATGTGATTATCACCTAGTAGACTTCACTCAAAAGGAAGCGCCTGTTTATAATAATAAGCCCCTCCGCTCATTCGATTGACATTCTCTGCAAATGGCAATTCCCTACTAAATGGGGTCCGTGTAGGCAGCCGAATACCTTTGCCACGGCGATTAAATGCTGTGTTTTGTTAGAGGAACAAAAGGTTTGTTTTCTTTGATGTCACTTCAACAGTATAAATAGGTGGATACTTCGGAAATGTTAATTTTGCAGGAAGAGGCCCTAAAGTTGACTGACGCATTCTTCAGATCTTACCGCCCAGCCAATGAAACACGCCCATCGTCTGAATACTTAACACATGGATGGAGTGAATGGTCCAATGCGGGTGGACGGTTGTAAATGTGGTGTTTTATCGGCGTCCTGATACATTCACGAATCGGCTGAATATTTTTCCGATTCTACTGCGGTAGAGGGGTACATGTGAGTAACAATTATGTGTTGTTATCATGCATTCATTGCCGGTGACCAATGTCCGCTAATACCAGTGACGCTCCCTTGCCAACAGATCGGAAGCCTCAAAGGAGTGTGTGACAATTGGGCCTCCATCAATATTTTGTTTTCACAACCTAACGAACAATAAGATTTGTATTGGACCAATTTATTCGAAACCGCGCATGCTATTATCTAAATGACTCTCTTTTCATGTCTAAAATTAAAAATATCTTTGCAAATTGAATTGTGTCAACGGATCATTGTTAATTCTATAGACGTTGCATATACATAAGCCGATCAGCGATCCCGCGTATCGGCTTTCCTGGCATACCGTAACGAAAGACAAAACTCAGGTGAATTAAACCGTAGTAGTTAGACCGCGCGTCATAGTAACTACATACATATGGAGTGTTCACAGAGGGGGGCGGGAACAGCGACCCACTCGTGTGACAAGACCGTGAAAAAAAAGAACACCGCGTGTTATTAATTACGAAGAACAACACGGCGAATCATTGAGAATAAACAAGCGTAGTTCATATCAGGGAAATGAACATGGTCGCATGACAGCAATGTACATGATGTACAAGCCTTAATATTCGTGTATTTTTGGTTACAAGGCAGGGCTAAACAGGAAAAGGGCGGACCGGTAAGCGATAAACCTTGACTCCAGGAAACAGTACGGCAACCGTACTGCCTGATTGCTTTCATTCACACAAAACGGAAGAGCTGTGATTTACTGTCGTTTAATTCGAATAACTATCAACGACCTTTACCGACAACTTCTGGTAGTACTCAGCTCAATTTCCTGTAACCAATTAGTAAATTTTCTGACGCAAATTTTAGTATTTTGGGGTAATTACAAATGTGTAATGATTAGATAAAAAAGACAAGCTAGTCGGCATTTGGGACCTTTCCGTAAGTGATATGCCTAATCCATTTCATGATCACGCTGCGAGGTGTGAATGGTCGCGGTTGTCTGAAATCAACACCACTCAGAACAGTGTAACTATCTACAATTCTTGTTTACACAATGCAGGCACTCCAACCAGGGTATAAACAAACTTTCTCTTAATACCCCCTAAGGTCTCCGCGGTTCAGCTTATTTGTACTTCTTAGATTCTGCGCCTGCTTCCGTTCTGCTGTCTATCCTGAACTGTTGCGAGAATGTGTTGTTGTTTAAAAAAAAAAAAACTAATCCTCGCTGTATTTACCACTGACTAGCTTTGGTCGATGGACGTCTTGAAAGAGACCCATTAACGCCACTCGCTCTGCGGTTATACTTCACTGCAGGCACATAACCCTGAAATGTTGAATTCTGATTGATTTTACCACCACTTTGGAAAAATGCAATTTTTTTTGTACCCAGTCAAAGTCTATTGACTCGATTTTCGATTGTCACCAACTACTGAAGAATTTGAGAGGAATTTTTTGGCAGCTTCTCGATAATGGCAACATGCCATGACAGTGCTGGAAGGAAATTTGGACGATGGTGTTAATGACCCCCGTGTGAACTTTACCGATTTGTATTATTTGAAGTTCACTGTTATGACAACTATGCGCCAAAAACGAGGTGGATTGCTTTAATCTAATTAACAGGTTTTATCCTATTACAAGCTTGAGGGTCATTAACACAGAAACTTAATTCACCTTGCTATTGTTTTGTGACTCAATTCCGCCAACTTTCAAAAGCGTTTCCCACACCCAGCGCTCTTAGCGCTTCCGACAGTGGCCAGTAAGATGCGATCGTTTTAATTAATGAAAAGCTAAGGAGCGCTTGTAGATATGCGAGTATGGTAAAAAACCAATTTCTTCAGTGGCGTCTTTGGGGAGGGGATTATTTAGTTATTGTAAAGCCAAATACATGTATATATAGTATTGTTCTTGACAACCTTTCCTACTTCACTGTCCCAACCATTGGTGTTGATGAAATTACAGAAATAGCACAGAGTGATGTGTCCATGTCACTGCACCACCCAACCACCCCCCCCCCCCCCACCCCAACCACACACACACACACACTGTAACTACCATTATAAGGTTTACTAGGTTCATTCATTCACATATAACCGTGGTACAACTGCTAACGGTGATCAAACAGTAACTAGCGCTGATTCTTTGCTAGGAAGTTAAATCCTATACCTCAGTGTCGACGTTTTCTACAATCACATCCTTGCTAGTCTAGTTCCCATAGTGTATAGTTACAATTTACACCTGTGGTTTAGTTAGAAACCACGTTGGCATAATTCAGACTACATCCTCTCCATCGTAGAATTTATCGCAGC
>NC_135563.1:8288654-8298654 GCF_964340395.1 Glandiceps talaboti | reverse complement strand
CTAAGAACAGTACCGTAAAACGGTCGTGGTTTGTGACGATATGCTAAGTTCGCTGCTTGTATGCGCGTCACTTTCCGCGGACACGACCTCCGTTAATAGATTATCTCGGTAAACTCTGCCGAGAAATTGACAAGTATGTTGGGAGCACTTTGCATTTTAAAACTAATACGCCTTTACGTGTGAGATTTCGATCGAATGTTAGTCTACACAAAATCCACGTATTGCTTCAGCGATCAAAATAGGAGTAGCGATTAACAGCAAGCTTCGCTTCAAGCCAGTTTCCTAACAATTATGTTTTCTATTGTGGGCTTCCTCTACCTTTTCATGGTCGGTCGTTTCATTTCGATTTACGTTACTATTAATGAGTCACTCAACATTAATGTTGGCAATTAAATACGCGCACATTAAAGAAGCATACATAATTAATAGATTCACTTTGCTTTGTAGAAAAGGTACGTTTGTGACTAGTTTTTTTGTTACATTCATCCCGGAAGTTAGAATTTGATACTGCGTGTGTTCTCGAAGTGGATCAAGCTGTTCATTTCACGTTGCGTTCGATGGAGTCACAACTTTGAATATCACCCGCGTTTTTAGTATTGCTTTTCTTGTACGTAACAAACAAAGTTGTAATCCCAATTTGAAAGATTCACGAAATAATTAACTTTTTATCATCATCAAAATGAACATCACTAGTCTATAAACATTTCACTTTCATATTTATAACTATATTATTTTATCTTCTGCAAACATTGAACACGTAAGTGGTCAATTGTTCGCAAACTTGGGCTCATTTATTAATGACAAGCGACGATAAAGCAAAGACTATTGTATTGCAGCAATATAACAAAAGTAAACCTTTTAAAACAAGAATGGGAGACAAATTTATGTTTTTTGAAAATGACGTATTAAAAAGACAAGTATATTACAGTCGTACTTAGGCAGACTGCTACAGTAGTAACGATTTTAGCTTTTGAAAGTCGGATTTCTATTTTTTTTCAAACTTATGAAAACCGGCATTGTGTCATTTTTGTCTGATATAGGGAGTGGTATTTACTTTGGAGTTTTTATTTATTAAACTTGAATAATTTTATCATCATCGCGTCCTACTTGAAAAAATCAATTTGAGACAACACATGCCAAGTCCTTGTTTGTACTCAATAAATTCCACAAGATTAATGAATGTGTAAAATGTTTGTTATTGTACGTACAATTACAATTTTTTTTTTACACATTTTCTAGTTTTCTGCAATGTATTGAGTTACAAACACAGACTTTGTCAGTGTTATTTCACACTGATTTTTCGAGTAGGACGCCATGATAAAATTGTTTTATAAATAAGAAAGTCAATATAAATACCCAAGCCTCATCCATATTTGGCCACTTTCAGGTTTTCATTGAACAATGAGAAGAGTCAGCTATGTGCGTGCATGCGTGCGTGCGTGTGTGTGTGTGTGTGTGTGTGTGTGTGTGTGTGTGTGTGTGTGTGTGTGTGTGTGTGTGTGTACCTGTCTTTCTAACCTTTGCAACAAAAGAATCGACGTTCAGAAACTAACATAAATGGTTGTCTTGAAGAAAAAAAAAATGTAGATTTATCCGAGCGTGAAATGAGATTTTGCTTGAACACACGCAATAAACAAATAATGTTCTAATCATAGGTTGGACTCACAGGGTGAATCAGTTTATTTCATTAAGAAAATACAACAACTGGAGACTTTATACAAGATCAAAATGTGTAAAAACAACAACAAAAAACAACAAAGACAAAGACAACAACAACAACAACAAAATTTAATTCTTATCCATATTACCCTGTATTTTCTATGATCAGTACATATTGTGAGTCTTCTCCACATCACAGTAAATTTTGTAATTCTCAAATTATTACTACACAAAAGGAAGCATTCATGTTATATTTAATTTTATCGTAAGAGCCAACAAGATTTCTGATGTATTTTTTATATATACATTGGCGAATAAACTAAGAATTGAATTGAATTGAATATTGCCAATACATATTTCAAAATCACAAAGTAACTTTAATATTTAAACCTATATACATGATGCGAAATCGTTTTTCATATTTAACACGGAACGGAAATTGTAAAAGTATAGATTATTTGTTTTGTAAAAAAAAAAATATGGGCAATCTTGTATTATTACTCAACGTTTCCGTGTGGCCATCCGTTGCTTGTTTGTTTGTTTATCTGTCTGTTTGTTTGTTTGTTTGTCCGTTTTATAATTTAGAAATTGTTGAAGGGTTATGACGGATATCATCGCGTAACGGTTACGAGAGTTCGTGAGTGAATGCGGCCACTTGAAATATAAATTTGATGTTTTCCATATCATCTGCACTCTCGTCGAAATGCGGTAATAATAAATGAGGGTACATCATAATTTTGATTTTTACTAATTGACAACACATTTTTTTTAAAGTGACTTGAACTAAACCTTCGCATTTCAAATATTATTGTATCAGGTAATCCTAAAATTACTTCCTGAACGACACCTCTTAAAATCGCAAGTAGCATCAAGTCTAATGTTCGTCAACTCTGCCGTGACGATGGTTGATCAAATCTTATGTCTGGTCTAGTTTTTTTTAGATGTTAACAAATTGAAAAGTGTGCCCTGATTTCCCCTATTTCTTCCACTACCCCCCCCCCCTCTCCCCACCCCCACCCTGTGTCCTTCGATTTGTTATTTCGATTTTAAATTATTAATTCAAAGATTGTCAGTTCTAGTTATTTTCTCTCGATGAACAACCGATGTTAACCTACACTAAGTTTAACTGGGGTATATATATTTTTTTGACCACATATCTTCACTGAAAAATTAATACAATACCAATAAGCAGACATCTTTTTTTTCTTTCTTTTTTTTTATTTATTTACATAACTGCTCCGTCAAAACATTTTACATATCACAAGCAAACTGGAAAAAAATAAATATACATACAACAAAATCGTTACAGTTCATCAGAAATAAATATAAATTAATCCGTCAAAAAAGCACTGCCCCCAAATAAAAGTGCTTGTCATACTGAAAGCAAATACAAAGGTTAACAATAGTACACTCTCAAAATAATAATCTTTTCCAGAATGGTAAATAGGTACATTTCTTTGTTTGATTTATTTTGTACATAAAAGATAGATATTTGTGAAATAAGTCATAGCTTGGGATCGATTTGGGATTTTAGATGGCAATCTGAGCTATGAAAATATATAGTGATAAGTTTGAAATCGTGATCAATTGGGGCGTTGAGTTTTGGGTGCGGACCGAAAAATCATTTTCATTTGTTTATATTTCACCATGTACTAGATATGTATCGCTGCACAAATCTATTTACCAACACGATATTACGATACAATCACTATATTTAACAAAACAGATTTTTTTAAAAAAAAGTTCCAGTTTCAGCTAGTTAAAAACAAGAGGAGGGAGGTGGGGGTTAAAGACTGTCTAAACTTTGGGTGGTATTGAATGTTGGGAATCCAATTGTCTTTCCTGTAACAGGTGTGACGTTTACACAATTTGCTACGCTTGAATACCAAATAATCGTGTTCATTTCCTGACAAATTAGCTAAGCAACCTTTTTTTTTACAATTATAGGACTGATTTCCCGTGAATCTAGAAGTCGTCGTATAGCATTGACCGACCACAAACTCTACGTCGGAGACTGAGTGACGACAACAACCCGATAGTTATAATGGTTATTTCTATATGCAGACGCGACAGGGTAGACAAGCCGTAGATTTAGTGCGTTTGCCTGGGGCGAACACGATAATAACGCGTGTAGCCGGAGCTAATACAATTTGGAGAGTGGGATAAAAACAAACACATTATTGACTCCGAGTACGCCTTTAATATGCCATAAACGATGGAACTTTATTGAAAGTGATAGCACTGATCAATGAATGGAGTGAAGGGAACTACGATATACTACTTGGTAGGATGTCCATTATTTATTCATAACAAACATTACGGCTTCTCCATATATTTGTACCATTTTTTTGTGATTTATTCTCTTTGGGGTTAACAGATCGCCATTTCAATAGCGATATAATAATAAACAGAAAATAATCCATGCAAAGTAAAATAATGACGAACGAACGTAACCGTTTAACAGCGAATAATGCAAACACAGATCGCCAAAATAACAGCGTATTAAATCGAAAATCATAATCTGTTGATGAACAGTTTTTAAATCGGAAATTACCCAATTAATATTGTCTATTACGGTTATGAATAATACCAGGGAAGTCGAAAATAACAAAAGTCAGTTAAAAGTATTATAGAGTGGCCCGGTGCGTAAATCTGGCTTGCACAACACGATAATGACTATGTTGGCCCATGGAGACCTTTATTATTACACGATACTTCGCTACTCGTGTTGTTCATTATTTATAGAGCGCAGATGGTTGGACCGATGTATAATATTTCGATAGTTTGGATCATAAATAGGCAATTAAGACCAGCTCTATAATAAAGGCCAGACTAGCAACCGGAGTGTAGATCTTTGTTTTTCATTAACACGTCACACAGTTTGTAATCAGCTTTGATATAATACCCAACAGATTCATGGCCAGAACTTCCAAGCAAATTGTGTTCAAATTGATTCCAAATTTGCCGACTATGAGAGAGTAAAGACTCATAATTGGAATGTTTCCTGATGTGAAAATTGATCTCGGAGACAACAGTGTGACGGCGGATAAGATTTGATATCTTGCCGGGCTTTTCAGATTGATTTGACGGTGATTGCTACTAACTGCAGCCGCACCCGTTCTCCCCAGCTTCAGGTTTTAATAAATGTTTTGGCAAATAACATATTGATAACACTTGGTACTAAGAAGTGAAATGGGCTCATATCTAATTTCATAGAGCAGTTGTAAAATCTACATCACTACCATTACAAGTTCTAAATAAGTAATCGAATAGAACTCTACAGTTACAATAAAATCTATTATTAGGAACGCTTATAAAATTTGAAAACTAATCACGAGTGCCATGTATATATTTTTTGATACTTATTGCGGTTACTATAATTTTAGCATTCATTTTTGCTTCCGTCTAACTTTCATGTCAACTTTTTCGTAATGATGTATTTCAAAATATCAATGACGTCACTCATGTGTTCTCAAAAGAGACCAGTCAATGGTTACTATGCGACCAAAAGTTGCCATGGAAAAAAGAATTGGGACAATCAGGAAGTGTTTTATTGTTTTACTTTTTTTTTATGATTCTTGCATCGCGTGAATACCTCTCATTCTACGAATGTCATGTGGTATTGGGATTCGGGTGTTTACTTTCATCAAATTCAAGAATCGGAACACGTGGTAAGTCACGTCCACTTCCAGTACACAATTCCGACATTATCGCTTCTAAAACTTGGTGGTTGGCAAAGAATTATTTTCTTCATCGTTGCATTCGTACTTTTAGCTTTGAATAAGCCGACACTCAGTCTCCTCACTCTCACTCTAAAAATACTGGGGTCATGATTCGCGATTGCTCTTTTTTTCTCTCCATTCCTTATTTTTTTTCTTCCGGAAAACAATTCCCAGAATCTGAGAACGGTTGGAGTCAAATACTAGGTGAGGAAACTCCTCATTTCCATTTGTTTTTCCCGCCAAAAAAAAAGTCACGGTGTCCGAGTCTGAAAATGGTTAGATTAAAATAAAGCTTGATAAAAAAAAACCCACACATTTTCATGTATTTATTTATTTATTTATTTATTTATTTGTTCGCTTATCTATTTAATTTGACTTACCACATGTTATAATATGAAGATATTCGTATTTACTCTTGCAAACCGCCGCTCATCAAAACTCGCGTATTTCTAGTTAGCGCCCATTCCAGACCCGAACATATTGCACGCCGGCCATTACGTATATAACAAGTCTACCAAATTAATTGTCATTAGTGGCAATGATTTACAGACTAATTAGCAGTTATGACGTTTGTTGCAATTTTGACCAAGCTCTATATTGTTATGCAAATGAGGGACACCGAATGAGATTTTATGACGCTTTCGAATTCCAGTCTAAAGACGCGGCGAGAGAGAGGCTAATCTGCGCCGTAGTTTGAGTTTCACAGTTTTTATCGGTCTCTGGAGTAAGGCCGAATTATTTGCTACAGTATCGATCCTAATCAAGTGGAAAAATTGTCGACAAAGGAGGTACATTTATTATTCAGACAGATTTGAAAAAGAGGCAATCTAATTTGCATACAAAGTAGAACACTGAGTCCGTTATATATGTATCAATTACAACGTTTTAAGACAAGGCATTTTTCTGAATAATTGCATTTGTCGCCAGTGTTTGCACTCACCATTTAATTCAGTCAGTCTGAGATTTACCTTTAGTCACCTGTAGAATAATGTACAGTCACAATTGATTCTCTTGTCAACCGGTTAAGACACAGTTGATGTCAAATCATTTGAAAGCGTGTCTACTTTAGTTGATCGATTCTTATCTTTTTGCAAATGATTTGCTGACCATCAGTCATGTGGTAGACATCGACAAACAACAACAACAACAACAACAACAACAACAACAACAACAACTTACTTTCAGAGTCAGCTATTCTTTGGCGGGCACATTTTTTCGATGAATGGCGCTATTTTTATTTTTATATTATTATAAAGCAAGCTCTACATTGTATGTATTGCTCGTTTTGGGGGCGTATTTCTTGTTGCATACACACACCGTATTTTTAGTTTTCTGTTTACTGAAGTGTACTTAACCATCACTTGCAATTAACTCAACTCAAACTTGACAACAAGATATAAGTTAACTTATACGGGCATTGAATATCAAGGAAATCCCTAATATGCAATCAACTGTTTTTAACAGTGCCAGAAGACAATCGGAATTTCATACAGGTTAAACATTGACACTAAGAATAGTTTTATCGAGGTTTTCACGTGAATATTTTCACTTGAGCAAACAGTTTGTCCACTCAGTTTGTGTCACTTTAAATGCTAAATACATAAAACTTTCACTAGAAACTAAGATAAGAGATTTGTATCGCTGCATTTATAGCCAAACTAATTGAACGATTCGAAGAAGATGGTTCTTGCCCCAGGTATAAAACGATATAGCCATTGACATCAGGGTTGGTACTGAAAACGCACAACAGTAATGCCTTTAACTCAATTCAAGCTGCACTATAAATAAATAAATAAATAAATAAATAAATAAATAAATAAATAAATAAATAAATAATAAGACAGACAGACAGACAGACAGACAGACAGACAGACAGACAGACAGACAGATAGACAGACAGACAGACAGACAAAGTTCGTATTTCATATTTTTCAACGATTACAAAACTCATATTTACCGTGCTGGTAACTTCTATCATTGACGTCATCATTTACCAACACAAATATCGATAATGAATTTTTATATAATTTAATTTAATTCATTCATTCATTCATTCATTCATTCATTCATTCATTCATTTGGGCACGCAGAATTATTTCCAGCTCGCCTCGTGTAAAACGAGCATTCATGCTTACACACATACATACATACATACATACATACATACATACATACATACATACATACATACATACATACATACATACTACTAGTATTTTACATACATACATATTTTCGAAACAAAACAAACATCGTGTTTATTATTGCATATAGTACTAATTATGTTCATATATGGTGGTTATAGGATGATAGTGGTAGTGGGTGTGGCGGCGACGTCAGTGATACATCAATTTGGTTATTTTTACTTGTGCTTCCTGATTTTTAGTGAAGATGGGAAACCCGTTCAACGTCTACCACAACTTCCACATTTCGGAAACTTTTATATCCCCGTCCTAACCAGGACCCAAACCCAAAGTATTTATGTACATTTTAAAACACATATGAATTTATTTATTTCGTAGTAATGCGGCTTTGTAGAATGACGAATGAATAAATCTCTTCATATCTTCAAGTTACGCCGTCGGTAATAGTTTACGTTGTTTCCGAATCGCATTCATCGGCAGTCATTGTTATTCATGACGAAGAGAAGGGACAGGCTGTCCGTACTATGTGGCTTCGTCGGGGGAACGCTGCGCGTCTGATTTATTTCCCGTACACATTGATAACCGACTTTTTCTATTCAAACAGACCTGCACCACCGACGTAGCCTCTTAATTGACAATGTATAATTTGTTACTGTTCGATCAGCTACCGTGATTTTTGATGGTACAATATGTTTCACATGTGGCCGTTGCAGTGAGTGATGACACCCATAATAGGTTTAATGCTAGCCGCTAGCAGTAACCTCTATGCCTACTTTGCATCCTAGTACACCAGGCAGATGGCCATACCACTGTTTTCAGGAGAGCGAAAGAGGGAAGCATTTTGGTTTGTTCAATAGTGTACGCACTTGGCTTTTGGATTTGGTTGACTAGTGATAGTACACCCATCATGGTAAAATCTCCCTGCAAATACTAGGATTCTTAGCATTTAGATTTCGGCTCCTAATTCTACAACGTAATCGGTTAATCATGCGGAATTTTTGTTTTATGCTCGGACGCGGATTATAAATAGTTGGTTTAATATACTTTGACCGTGGTTACTCCTACTCGTACCCGTGGCTCCGTGTAGTCTAACGTTACGCAGTATTTTGTTTGTAAGCGAGTTGACGCTCTCACAATTTTTTTTAACGGTGACGTAGTATATATTAAGAGGAAAAGTGGACAAAAACTATGCTATAAAATTAAAAATTAAAACGCACACACGAACGGATTGATTGATTGATGAGAAAAAAAAAGTCTTCCACTGTTTAAAGAATATATATTTTGAGAAGTAATAACTATGATATGCCTCTAATCTTGAAGAATAGACCGCTTATGGTTAAGGGGTTTTTTTTGCAGTTACAATGCTGTGTCTAAGAGTTTATGTATAATGTCAGTTCTCATTAATTGAAGAAATTTTGGCAAAATAACGAAGTTACCCATGAAGGATAACGAAATGGTCCAGAGACTAAAATTAAAAAACTAAATTCATTTTTCTTGGAGTTTGACGCATAAAGAACTTAACTTTATCGATTCTAAATACTAATTCAAGTCACAAAACTCTGTTATTGGCATCTGTAAAGTGTGTTTGTTTGTTTGTTTGTTTGTTTGTTTGTTTGTTATGTTTATGATTTATATAGTGCTGTAAAGTTATCTATATCCAGCTGTGATCGTGTTCATCAGGGTGTTCCTCTTTCTATATTTTCTCCTCATATAAAATGTAAAAGTGACATGAAAGGCTGGCAAGTTGTTTGGTATAGTTTCTGTTTCATGCGATCAGCCTTGTTAAGTGTGTCTGGTTCTGACGAGTGTTTTATGTATTATACGGGTTGATTTCAGCGCTATGACAAGCCAGTTTTATGTTTAACACGGAGAAAATAGACGAGGAGGAGAAAGGGAGGATAGAATATTGTAGTACATCGTAAGCTGGAGGGCATTCATTAATGGATTTCAAAGCCGATGACTTAGCTGACAATGAAATGATACCATATCATGTCCATTGAGAGGGAATCACTGAGATACAGCACTCAAAACTAGAAAATTAGAAATTGGCGTTTAAAGCTCGAACTTTTGTTCCCTTAAATGCGATTTGTTCACCACAAGTTGACATGGATGGGTTTTTGAGTAGCGCCCTACAAATGTTGACCTAGCTGTGTCTTGCGAAGCCTTTTGGTATACATACAGGCAAACGTGTGTTCTGTGACTTTATTAGTAACGTGTTTAGCCGCTTGCGTTTACTATATACGTGTGAATAAATGTTTCCCTTTTAATCCTGATATAGCTAAGTCCGACATGAAAATTAATGGTACACTAGTATCACTTCAGATGTCCAGCTGACGAGAAGCCGTCTCACAGCATGTTCAGGTCGTTTCAATATGGCATCGGAAGACCTGATGTAATACTAAGACGCTTTGCCTGCTGTGTCACTGGAATTCCTTTGATCTTCAGCTTTTGATGGCAATAATTAGAATAGGAATT
>NC_135563.1:8176154-8286154 GCF_964340395.1 Glandiceps talaboti | reverse complement strand
TTATTCATGATTTATTCATGACATTTTTCAAAATGCGTTTTCATTATACATGAGGTTGTAACACTGCATAAGTCAACGTCATGGTGATATACTACGTTTTCCATTATCAAAGTATCAAGTCTGTCAGGATTTCATCTCACCAAACACTATCACGATAGTGAATTCTAAATCCCAGGTGAAATTTTTGCCAAAAAATATCATCTGCCTTTTCACACATCCGCACGATTGAGGATTTACAAACGGACGGATAAGCCTAGAGGTAGGATTTTATGTAACTATCATACAGTTTTATGCAAATAGTACTTGAAAGTTTTTTTTTCAACTTTGCCATCCTGAATCTGCTTATGCTAGTACACGAAGGGGGGTTTACACAAAGCTTCTTAAAATGTTCTTTAATACGCGGGGTACGTTTCTTCCTGTATCAAGAATCTCGAAATTGTCGTAAGTGAAAACCTTTTACCAAAAAGAATATTCACCTTTATCGAAGCCACTTACTTTTGCCTTTCTGTCCTTAGAGTGACTAGCTTCTTGTTCGTGAGCCCTTTTTGGGTGAGGGGAGCATTTCATTTCTGCCAGGCTTTTAACCAACCCAATACATCATATTTTCTAGTAGCATTGTTGTTGTCTAAATTATCAAAAATACTATAAACACGTCAATCACTAAAAAAAGAGAATTTCTGAATAAAAATTTCACTCAATATTGACATTTGATGTAAAAACCCGAGCCAATTAACATATTTGGTCGAACTTTATTTGCGGCATGTACAAAGTGCACTTGTGTATGTGTATGTGTATGTGTATGTGTATGTGTATGTGTATGTGTATGTGCGCATGCATGTATGTATGTATGTATGTATGTTTGTATGTATGTATGTATGTATGTATGTATGTATGTATGTATGTATGTATGCATGCATGTATGTACGTATGTACGTATGTATGTACGTATGTATTTATGTATGTATGTATGTATGTATGTATGTATGTATGTATGTGTGTGTGTGTTTGTCCATGTCTGTCTGTATCTATGTCTGTATCTGTATCTGTATCTGTATCTGTATCTGTATCTGTTTAACGTTTAACGTTTTACGTGAAACAGTATGATATTGTGTCCGATAAAGTCACTTTAGCTTCACTACAGTAACTACCGGGTCAAAGTGCTCGTACAATCAACATATGTATGTATTTGGAAATCACTTTCATGGAGATTTTACATCGCTTTTATAGGGGATTCAGTTAGTGTACTGGTGCATAAAACTGCTTCCCCCATTTTAATTTGGCCCTATTTTCCGACTCATTTTACCGTCCCCGGATTTGGTGATCTGTATAGCAACAACGCGATTGAGCGATTGAACTACCGAGCGTAGAATATCTATGTGCGTCGCTGGATAAATGAAGCATGGGCGCCTCAATCAAGGCCGCGATGTGATGTCAGCTTTTGACAGAGAGGTTGCCCCTCGTCTACACTGGTTGGGACCCCTTTAGTAAACAACTCAAACTGCTGCTATTCCAGTCGGAGGAATGTCACACTTTTGGGGGTAATAAAAGTCGTTGATGGGTTTCGGCAAGGAACAAACGCAGGAAAATTTGCTCCAGTCTTTATTTCCTATAAAACAGATCCGATTTTATAGTCGGACATCTCCTTGTTAACTCCTATATACACAACCTTGAAATCCCAACCTAATCTCAGTATTAATCCGCTATTGGTTCTCCATATTTTGACTCCAATGCAAGGTGTGAACATAAATCGGTCTACAATACGCAACGCACTGATGACGTCAGAATTCGATATATCTCATTAACGACGAACCGATAGTTTGAAACGACCAGATTTTAGACCCGCCAAAACTATAATAGTTTTGTAAGTCCATTGCTAGCCTAGGTACATTGTAGTAACTACGTGTACTGCCGTCCATGATTCTGGCCAATCAGATTAAATTTTACATTTCTCCTTTACCGAAAAACTCTGTTCAAATAAATTACAACAGCGGCCAGCAGTCTAGCTTGTTGGAGCCGGAATGAGAAGCAAGAAAAGGAAAATTGGATCTATTGAATTTGTTTTCAGTGTCTTTAGGCTTGATAGTCTTTCCAAATCAATTAAAGATGCCATAACAAAGACAGGAAAAGGTTCCGAGATTTCCGTACGGTGAAGAAACTGAAAGAATATTTGACTGAGTTGAATCGTGTCAGTGGACAGCCGTCTATGGGACGTGTGCGCTTCAATTGACTCGCACAATCTCTCAATAAAGAACTAAAGATACCGAACTAGTGTGTGGAAACATTCAAAGACGGTGAACGGCAATAGACTACACGATTTGCTAACAATGGGTATTATCATTGTAATGGTCAGTGGGTATCGTTTTAATAGCCACAGAAAGAAGAACCTCTAATGTTGAAACTGATGCAATTATCTTAATAAGTAGACTGAATTGCGTGGAAATTGCCAGTTGGTGCACAACAAATAACCCGATGTAGTCGTTTGCAATTACACCCATCAGAGCTATTCAAAGCGGCATTTTTGTGGAATTTCATGTATAAACGCCCTTCTGCGGCTAAAGTGATTGGACGACGCCAGGGCCCTGCACTACACTGCACTGCTCTGCACAAGAGCCACTACTGCGCTCGGGTGTCCAACGTATATCTTGGAAACTCCGAATCTGTCTAAAACTGCAGCTGACTGTCTGTCATAGTTACGGTTCTTCCAGGAACTGCACAAGTTTGGGATTTATACTTATACGTATATATTTGTCATGAAGGCGCGACTTTGCACATTTTTGTCGCACATTAGAAAGCCAGCTAGTAGAATTGCCACTGCGACATTCGCAGCCAAACAGATAATGTAATATGTACTGTCCGGCGGAAACTCCGACTTCATTTGAAACAAATGTTTTTAAAACTTTCCACATAACCCCCCAAAGATCTATATTGAGGATTTTCCCTGTTTTGATTCGTGTATTTTTCAGACTAATATGTGTAAAATAATTGAGGACAGCTCCCCCCCCCCAAAAAAAAAGTGAAAAGTATACAAAAATAGTTCAACTTTTTTTCAGTAACTTCAGGGTTTTAAAGCAAATTGATAAAGACAAAAGTAACAATAAATACAACAAGATTGGTTTTTTTGTGTGTCTTTTTTTTTTTACTTTTTTTCATTTGTTTGGTTCCCGAAAAAAAATAGAATTTGATCCATTTTCTGGATATTCATCAAGGTTTATGTTAATGAAGATAAACACGCGACATTTTGCCACCACATTCTTCTTTTCAAAATTGACTTTTATTGACTTTTAAATAGCGTAACTACAGAATCATCGGACTCATGTAACTTTCCTGTTACAAATGACAATTTTAAAGTTACACTTGCCAGATTTGAATGATTTTTTTTTGTATGTTAGTTTTTTCTTTGTTTCTTCTGAAGAACTTCATTCTCGTTCTACAAACTAAAAAAAAAACAGATTTAATCACGTGACTTATCACGAGTAACTCGTTGTGTGTCGCGACAAAACAGGTCGGCAAGCCGAATGATTTGTACACATGCTGTGACGTCACAATTTGTGTACCCCAATAAATTTGTCTGTTGACATCATGATCATAGAGAAATCGCGACACATGAATGAACCTTCCGATGTTATAAGATGAGGCTACACTCACTTCAGTACACAAATTAAAGAAAACTAAATTAAGTGATTCTAGACAGAGTTTATGTAAGTATTTATTCGCTAGATGAAATAGCGTCTCAAGTTGGCCCCGTACCACTTTAATACCAAAAAAATGACATCTTGAGCTCTAGTGCCGGTATAATTTGAAATAAAGCAACCGGGTCAGGTCAACTTGTTAATTATTGAATCATGAAGCACTAGTCCTCCCGGCTGCGTATTTTAGAGTTGGAATCTAATATTTGAAGTTGAAAATTAACAAAAAAATACGATATCAATTATAGATTTTAGAGAAAGCAGAGTTTCCGATATGAATACTCAACACCGTCCATTGCAGACTATTTTTATGTTAAGCTGAGGAGAATTAGAAACTCAATCTATTGCATTCGATGTGTGTATTGGGGCTATCTTAAATCCAGACTTTTCAAAAGTAGTAGTTATAAGGCTTAAAAACTATAATTAATTCAAAGTATAAGCTCCACGGTAGTAGATGACGAAGGTGAATGGGTCAAATCGATCAATAGTCCCATTAGTTTAAACAATAAAGCGAATGGAAATTTTAGACAGTGAATCGGCTTATTCTACTCATCCGTCGGTGAAGATGTGAGGGACTAGGGCCGGCTGTAGCATCTTAGAGATACACACGTCCTTATATCTAGTATTGTTCCCTCAGGTCCCACTGCTGTTTTCGAACGATATTAAGAACTATGAGGGATTTAGGGGAAAATCGCCGCATCCGCGACTTTCCTACACAGACATTGATCAATTTATACGTGGTATCTGTATTAAACGAATTGATGATTCTCCGACGTGTTACTTCGCGCAATTTTGATTTCGGTCTATCGTCTGCTGGGAAAATGGCGCGTAATAGCATTGAGCGATCTTGCCTGATGAGAAAATGGCGCTCTCATTGTGTTTGCAATCAAACTCCCACGATTTCACTTCGCCTAAGGGAAAACAAGACTAATTTCCAATCATAAATTTATAAAAGTGTTAAATAATGAAAAAAATTTGTGAGGTAATCGCCTATGTATGGCCCGCTGTAGGTGAAGATAAAAACAGCACAATCCCGCCATTATCTGTCTGTTGCAAGAAAGGCAGAAGACACAAAAGTGTCTCGGGGCGAGAAAAAAAATAATGAATGGATAATAAAAGGGATACCGACCATTGCCTAATCGTCCGATATTACATTATAATGCGGACATGCTACACAAAGAATAGTTATAAATGTTTCAGCTGGTTTGTTTGCACATAAAGCAACCGTGTTTACTAAGTTTTCATTTCAAAATTGATTGTTTCATTTTACAGACAGAAAACATCGATACTCAAAATCATCATTAATATTAATAGTAATACACTTTGAAGAAACATCATATGGTGTGAAAATGATCGGACGATTTACAGTCGTTATTATTCTTTCTGTTTATCAAATATTAATATTTTTTAAGGTACAATTGTCGATCTGATCTCATTATGTGACGTGGTATCTAAGACCTAGAGAAACAACGAAGCTTAAGTTTCACTATGTCTATGATTCTCTTGTTGTTCTTGGATTAATTTAGATTAGTTTAGATCAAAAAAAAGAGAAAAGAATTTGTTTCTGGTCAGCGCGCGCATCACTTAATTACCCACGCGTCGATCTTTGTGTGTGTGTGTGTGTGTGTGTGTGTGTGTGTGTGTGTGTGTGTTTGTCCAGCCCATGTTGTCCGCAGATCCTGGGAGTAACACAAAAATAACCCTCCCTACTTCAGTGAAGATAACAGCAGCGCGAATCATGCACAAGCAAATTACTGCCCCCACATACACGTACACACTTGCTCTAAAGCGCTAGATAAAAAGAACAGTAATTGTCATAAATAGTAGACTGAGTGACAGGTTTGTTGAGAATTAAAAAAAAAATCGCGTCGTCGCACCATTTTAGACAAAATGTCCTGACCAGAAACAATTCTTTCTTGTTTGGCCTTAGTCTTTTCTTTGCACTGTACATGTATCAATGAAGACATCTTCTACGATAGTGAAGACGATAACATTCCCCTCGAATACAATAAACAGCTTGTGGCTTACTAGACATGTAATCTTAGACTTCAGAATCCAAAAAAAATATTTGTTTGTTTTTTAATTTTCAAAAAAAAATCTCGGCACAGCATCTTTTACTTCCAAATCGAACAGTTACAGATATTGATGTGACGAGTAAACCGCTAATATCAAACTTTGGGAAAATATGTATCATATTTTGAGCTTTTAAGGGCGCGTTCTCCACACAAATGCTATAACAGACTATATAAAGTGCATATTGATTTACCATGTATGAAGGGTGTCAATACCATGGCCCTAAGTTTAAATGTGGAGATTAGCTATTGGTAACGTTAACGTGCAAGCAATTTGTTGTATCCTGGACAGCGGGAAGGTACTCTTCACGACATTTCCTGTGTCAATTACTAACCTTCATGGATAAATATGACACACACAATTCACAATGGGCCGAGAGACAACCGCCACTTAGCCGATCACAAACTATTTTTAATTTTTATCATCATGTGGTTCAGTGACGTTGTAATTCTTTTTTTGTGATTATTTTCGTGATCTTGCATTCTTTTTTGTAACCCAAAGACAAATCTACATACAATGTGATCACTTTTAATCAAATCTCAAACGAAGTCGCAAGTACAACTTTTTTTTTTTTTTAGTTCTCCGATTTGAATGATTCCCGTTTACTTCTATTTTGGTGCTGTAAGCGCACAGATTGAGCACGCCCCCAGTGGCATACGACGGTGAGACACGTAGATGACAATAAAACACCTACAATGAGATTGGAACAAAGGGACAAAACTTTCCCACGGAAAGCTATGTTTAACGATCTACTTCACCATTACTGCAAGTACTCGTCAACGAAAGTGATTCTCCTACAAAGTGTTATTAAAACAAATGATTTGTCCTGCAAATTGTATAATTGAAAGTGAATGCTAATGAAAAAATTATAATTTTCTCTGAGAACAAACCCAGTAATGTTGATGAATACACTCAATGCATTATTAGTCCATGGGTTAAAAAAACCGCGAAAGGAAAAACACAGTGCAAAAATTTTAAAATCATTTAACTATGTGTCAATCCAAGGCACACGAATATGCTCGGTTTTTTTAGCATCATGACTTCCTTCTTTATCAGACAGTGTATATTTCATCCTTTGTCGATACACTTATGTGTCATTTCACATTGACTCTTTACAATTTTAATTTGGATTATCTTACTATGTAAATTTCATCGTGTCACGTGTTTAACAAAATATTACTTGATGTAAGTTTCGCTATGTATGTTACATGTCGCAAATATCACTGGAAATATTAATCCCTTTCAAAAATTGTGATGCCCATCACGGGGTATCTCTCTATTGACTCTTTGCTTTATGCCATTTAAAAAAAAAACTATATTGCTGAGTTTTGTATAGTCAGCGACACGATATAAATTATATTTTGACCTAAAATCACGTAACCCTTTTCGTTCAAAATCTACAATGCCGAGTTTTGTATAGCCTAGCACTGGGTATAAAATATAATGACAGTAACAGCGCAATTATTATCCAGTTATGCATGGCCTGAAAGTCGGTATGGTTTGTCGATTTAAAGATGACAACAAAAGAGATGATGATTATGATTATGATGATGATGATGATGATGATGATGATGATGATGATGATGATGATGATGATGATGATATGATGATGATGATGATGATGATGATGATGATGATGGTGATGATGATGATAACGATGGTGGTGGTGGTGGCCATGGTGGTGGTGGTGGTGGTGGTGGTGGTGGTGGTGGTGGTGGCAGTGATGCTGCTGAGGTGATGGTTGGTGATGCTGATGCTGATAGTGGTGCTGTTGCTACCGCTGTTGTTGCTCGTGGTAGTGGTGGTGGTGGTGGTGGTGGTGGTGGTGGTGGCGGTGGTGGTCGCAGTGGGGTGCTGCTGCAGATGATGGTAGTGTTGGTGTTGATGGTACTGGTGGTTGCTTTCGTTGCTCATGATAGTTTGAATGATGAGGAGAGGATGATGCCTCGTGGGGACCTTGTCTATATTCATTGTGATATCACCATCTACTCCATAAACATAACGGTACTGCCAATGGAAAGTGTGAACAACGTTACTAATATATCTAGAACACAAATATTCTTCTTTGACCGAAACTTGACCGAAATATACTCACATTGACCCAGCATCGATAGGATGCCATGGTGATGTATGTACATGGTTAGCCTACTAGTAAATACTATGAAATATGATTTTGTTGCAGTTTCCTAATTTGCCCTACTCTACCCGTAAGTAGCTTAAGTAAAACCGTCTAGTTATTGAGGGAGAGAAGTCGTTTCCGATGTTTGTAAAATCATTCCCTTACAGCTTAACACATCCGTAGCCACTGATCCGTAAAATTCACATTATCTGCTTGTATTTTTTTTTCAAACAAAAAAACTTCAAGTACACAACGTTCATAAAACATGTCACGTCTTTTGCCTGCTTCCCCAGCGAGATAGAATGTATGTGATATTTTTAAGGACAAGACATTTTGCAAACGCGTTAATGCGAACGTTTCCACGCCTCATCGAAGTCACCATATCGGCGGAACGAGCTGCTGAGAGAAAGAGAAAGCCGAACATGCCTGGGTCGGTCAGATCGTTTGTAATTCAATGTATTTAATAGGAAATTACAGTCTGTTGGTGTGTCGGCTGTTTATTCGTAATGAATTGAAGTGGTGTAAGTGATGCGATCAACAATCTTTCATGACTAGCCAAAAACGAATCTCGTTTGGGTAGATCAGTGTTAAACAAAGCGTGATGATGAGTTTTCAAACACTTTTTTCTACGCTTGATTAACCACTTAGAAAATTTACTGCGCGGGTGAAATGTCCATATTAATTTAGTCTCCTCGAACAATGCGTTCGGTGATTTCCTTTCCCGCCAAAACCTCACAGATTTTTTTTTGTCGTCTGCGTTTTCTTTCTTTTCTGTGTTTTGCTTTCTTGGTATTTCTGTCGTTTATTCGAGGGACGAGTTCACTCTTTATAATGTTCGGGTCATCGCGGGGATTAATTGCTGTACAAATGAGTGGATTTTAAAGGAACGTTCGTGCGACTGTGATTGAAATCGCATTGTCTAGTCGTCCACACAGTAAACCGAATGTTTGACGTGTGTGCTTTCGCGCCAAAAACTCGGAACGATTTATTTTACAACCGAATGTTTTACTTTTTCGATTTTTGAAGGCGAAAATTCTAATACAGCGTTCTGCTTAAATGCACTGTTACGTTCTTGTAGCTCACGAGTTTCATTTCGTCTATTTGGGTGGCAAAAAAAATGCACCTTTCTCCGTTATTTTTTCAGTCCGCAAATTGCTCTATCTAAGATTAGCTAATTGACATGCATTGAACACAATCTAACGATAGGCTTGGAACGAAATGATGATGTATCGTAGTAGGGTCAATAGAGGTCAAGAAATACAGATGACAAAAAGAAGGTTATCGTGGTTTCTGGTTGTCAAATAATAAATAATAAAACAGCAGATTCTAGATATGGCTTATTACCTAATAGAGACAGAGCATTATCCCCATTGCTTTGATCTGATTAGAATTAAAGATTAGACAGCGAGTTTCAGTTACAGTCATGCGAGTAGGGGATCTCTCACCTTGAAATCTGCACTACCTGTAACTGGAGTATCATTTTTATTCGATCACACAATCTAAAACACATTCACCAAAAGTATTTAAAATGCAAATAATTCGACATTTTACATGTTGATTAGGGGTCGATTTTTAATCCATAACTAGTACAGTTAGAGGTTGAAAATCGTGATCACGTTGGGGCGCTGATTTTAAGGTGCGGACCCCAAAAACCAATGCATTTATTGTATCATATTATATGTACAGCTATACCAATACGTTTACTCACAAGTCATTCAATGATTCAATATTAGGAGTAAGTCATTATATCTTTAAAAAAAAAAAAAAAAAAAAAACATTCCAGTTGCAGCCAGGGCAGCTTTGAACACTCTTTTCTTCAACTTTATCATTTTAGGCCCTATCTGTAACTGAGAAGCAGGAAGGGAGAGAAAAACACTCTAGAAAACAGTAAACATGGAACAAAAACGTTGTTTGACTTCACAAAGGCTCTTTTCTTCAACTTTATCATTTGAGGCCCTATCTGTAACTGAAAAGCAGGGAGAGAGAGAGAGAGAGAGAGAGAGAGAGAGAGAGAGAGAGAGAGAGAGAGAGAGAGAGAGAGAGAGAGAGAGAGAGAGAGAGAGAGAGAGAGAGAGAGAGAAACACTCACAACAGTAAACCTGGAACAAAAACGTTGTTTGACTTCACAAACGATAAAATGTAGTAATATTACTAGTAAGAATTTTGTCAAGCCAGGCGACTTCCATTTCCTTTATAAGATCTTACTACCGAACAACAGAGAGCACTGAGTTTGAATTAGGGGACAAGATGTTTTTTTTATGACGGTCTCATAAAAGGTTTTTTGTTATGAATTACATACAACAAATTACAGTTACTGATAACAAGCAGGCATATAAAACGATACATTTGATCCCACTGTGAGCACAAATCAACATCACTGTCACATGAGACGGGGAAGTTCAATCACAAAACTTAATATTTGTGTTCACAGTGTGATAAAATGTAACATTGTATGTGCGTGAATGCTATGAGTGTCTGTACGTTGTCTGTGTGACTGATAACACAAAAACGTAAACATCATACGAGCTAATGTGAAACTCTATATTCTCTTTGTTTTGGTAGTACCAATAGCATGTCATGTGTTGATGTTTATGACTAATTCACTTTCTATGATTTTGTACAAGCTATATTGTATATACTATGCATATTTTCCCCCGGGATATTTTCAACATGTTTTCCCGGGATGTTTTCAAAACGTACCGAAAGAAAGATGGAAAGATAGGAGGTTTGAATTGAATTGAAGCATAGTCAGTGAAGGCAACATATATGGCAGGAGCTCATTTCATTTCACTTCAACTTCAAAGGTGAATCCGCATAAGACTGGGGTCAGAATTTAGGGGGAGGGGGCCTGGGGAGAAATTATTTTGGTTAAAACAAATTTCGCAGCGCCCCCCCCCCTCTCCCTTCGCGCTCTCAAAACATGTCACCCCCCCCCCCATGAACCCAAGAATTTTCGTAGCCCCTCCCCTCCCGGCTACACATATTTTAATGTGTATCCCCTCCCCCCTCCACTTCAGAGATGTACAGTATGGTACAGTACATTAAACGAACAGTGGAAGTTAACTTCAGCGTCCATACATGAGAGAGATTTCTTCACAAATAGATGTGGGCTTTGCGAAAAATGTCTCACATTGGGCTGTAACATATATTTGATTCTGGGCAGAAACAACATCCCCCACTATAGCTAGTGGGGAGGGTGTGGGAGGGGGTGTCCCCTCCCACAGTAAGCACTTAAAAAAATAACGACATGTAGAAGCCATTTAATGACATACAATTTAAACCATACACGCTATCGAAAGCCATAGAGTACTTGAAAATTCAATACCCCAATTTTACTCAAGTCAATACATTATTATACAACTGTATGACTAATGCCTACACTTTAACTTATACATGGATATTTTGGCAGACACACACATTCGCTTGGCTATTGACTGCCTCATAATTAAGTGTATGGTAGGTGAATAAAGTGCACAATTTTGCAAAGTACGAGGTAAACGACTGCTCCTGAGGTTTGATTGTTCAAAAATGTCTCCAGAGAGAGAGAGAGAGAGAGAGAGAGAGAGCGACAGAGAGAGAGAGACTGAGACAAACAGAGAGAGACACACAGAGAGACAGACAGACAGACAGACAGGCAGACAGACAGACAGACAGACAATTGACGAAGGCATACACAAATACATTCGCATGGCTGTCACCCAACTTTTCACTGAATACAGGCTTTAGAAGGTATTGCGGCGAAGCCGAGAGAATTTTTTTTACATAAACGACCGCTACTGAGGTTTAATTTTGTTCAAATCATGAGCAAAATATTTCGCCCCCCCCCCTTCAGACCTTCATGCCCCCCTTGAACCCTCATTTTTTTCATTACCCCCCCACACACACACACACACACACACACACATACACACACACACACACCGTAAATTCTGCCCCCCCCAGCCTAACCTGTTACTGCTAGTATTTCAATAATAATCTTATAATGTTAATGTATCGATTTTATCTTCATTTTGACCGCAGATTGGGATCACCTAAGTGTACAAGTGTGTCATTTGTGCAAATTTGAGAGATTTGCCCTTTTACACAAATTCTGACAATTTCATGCAATGTTATCATGATGATATTATAGACTGATCTTTATCTGTGACCTGTGACCCTGATCGAATGTTAGTACGAAGACGATAAGACGTTGGCCGGCATTCTATAATCAGATATATACCCACTTTAATCAGATACAGATTCTGGAAGAGTGGCACAAGGGGTATGGGTCACGTATCGGAAAGTGAAGTTACAAATTAATATTTCATGGATATTAAATAACCATTTCATATATGATTGATATTGATATGGTAATTCAATGTTTCTCAGGTCGTGAGCCATGTGAACGATTGGTTATAACTCAAAATAACAAAATCAAACGTAAAACGTTCTCAGTTTTTTTCAAGTTTTAGACTGAGTGTAAAAAAAGACGTAAAAACAGAATAGCGAGATACACGGAAATATTTTTATGAAGTCGCACCAACCGTAGAAGATAACTATGGACATGAGCGAGTCTACCACGGGCCTTGAGCTGGCTAATACTATCTCCTCTGTGGAAACGCCGACTATGATTTTGTTGAAAAACGCCAATTTATGCCTGATAATCTATACGCATATTTACCATGGACACACGATGGTTGCGTCGTCATGGTTACCCTGATGATGATGATGATGATGATGTTGTTGTTGATGATGATGATGATGATGATGATGATGATGATGATGATGATGATGGTGATGGTGATGGTGATGGTGATGATGGTGATGATGATGATGATGATGATGATGATGATGGTGATGGTGATGGTGATGGTGGTGACGGTGGTGGTGTTGTTGTTGTTGTTGTTGTTGGTGGTGGTGGTCGTGGTCGTGGCGGTCGTAGCGGTGGTGGTGGTGGTGGTGGTGGTGGTGGTGGTGGTGGTGGTCGTGGTGGTGGTGGTGGTGGTGGTGGTGGTGGTGGTGGTGGCTCTCTGTTGACCCTAGACTATACAGACTGTGTAGTTTTAGAAACAGAATGTCGTGAAATCCACTAAATAATCGGGCTGCAGCATTGAACCATTCCCCGCTTGTCATTCTTTAATCATAGTTAAATTCTTATTTGGTTTTAATCTATAGTAGAACTTGGACTACATGAATGACCGTTCTTCCATTGACAGAAAATAGTAGATACCGTTTGATGTCATTTCTAGATTCACTACGAAGTCTGATACTTACATACTGATCAAATTGGTACATGTAGTCTGTATTCTAAGGTAGCCTTCAGTAATTGGGGCTGGCATATGGAAATCAAGCGAGGGTCGTCGTGTTAAATGTGATCCTCCCCGATTCAAAAATGCCAAGTGTGACTCTCTCTCTCTCTCTGATCTCTCTCTCTGATCTCTCTCTCTGATCTCTCTCTCTCTCTCTCTCTCTCTCTCTCTCTCTCTCTCTCTCTCTCTCTCTCTCTCTCTCTCTCTCTCTCTCTCTCTCTCTCTCTCTCTCTCTCTCTCTCTCTCTCTCTCTCTCTCTCTCTCTCTCTCTCTCTCTCTCTCTCTTTTCTTTTGGTGACGTGAGTTGTAGACACGGTAATTACTTCTGAATGACGTCATGGTTCATTTTACATCTCTTTCATATATGTGAACAAACAAACAAACAAACAAACAAACAACTACACATGCGTAAATGAAATATCATTTTCAACTCGTGTATAACTATCTATATATTACATGTATATAAGAAATAATATACTATGTTTCTATATATATACTCATTTAGTGTTATTATTGTGTGTATGAGTATACAATTCATAGCGAAACATGTAGTATATTATTTTAATAGCACACAGGCCCGTATGTATATAGATCGCTTTCCATGAGTTTAATATGATGTTCCATTTACCCATGCACATCTATTTGTTTGTTTGTTTGTTTGTCTGTTTGTTTGTTTTTGTGTTTTTGTTTTTTGTTTTTGTAACACGGTTCCTGGGCCCCCTGTGATCGATAGAACTGAAGGCAAAAGAACTCCCTCACACTAGACGGGGGTGTAGTACCAACCCAGTGTGTGCTTAATATCATTGCGTGGTTGTTAGCATCCATTGGACTGATATATTCTGATATTGTGATACAGTGGTGACAGCGGTGGGATGCTGAAATCCTACAACAATGCAAAGTTAGATAATAAAAGGAGTCTATGTGAAATCCGGACCTCCCAACTTCCCTGCCCCCCCCCCCACCTGTAATTACTGAATGCTCCCTAATACCAACTAAAGGTGTTTCACATATTGCCCACTGTCTGTCTGTCTGTCTGTCTGTCTGTCTGTCTGCGACTTTATCACTCTCTTTTGTCGTCTGTATGTATGTATGTATGTATGTATGTATGTATGTCTCTCTTTCTCTCCCCCACTCTGTCTTTGTCTATGTCAGTGGCTGTCTCAATATTTGTACACATAGTATGGCGTGTATACGCCCAAAATTGATTGGTTCAACATTTGTAATAGTATAGGTATAGTTACATTTGCATGCTGGGGGCAGAATGTCCTTCTTGAAAGGCATCTTAACATATTGTAGTGGATTCAAGTCACTCGACACCAAATTGTCACCAGCTACAGGCATGCACAGAGATTAGTAGAAATTCAAAATAAAAATTGCATCCGAAGCATTGTTGAAAGACGATTACATCCACAAAGCTTATTTATTTTATTTCAAAAACCTTTCTTAACCAGAACGATGAACTGAAATTACATAGACCATCCACAGCTCCAAGTTCTTGAAAATATTTAATAAACATGACATTTCAAATGTGTTTTCATTATATCGGGTGTCGTAACGCTGAATAAGTCAACACCATGGTGCAAAATTTCTATTATTGAAGCTTCTCATCTGTCAGGGTATTATTTCACCAACGCCCTTTCTCTCAGTCTCAAGCGATCCTCGCAAATTATTTAATTTTTTTTGTTGTAGATTCCATATCCTCATATCAGTGGATCAGTGGGGATCGAAAAGAGAGACCCCGGGACAAAGGGAAAATGTCAAAACCTTTAAACAGAGATGATTCTGTTAATATAACCAGCTTTTAATCTTTTTCATAGTATTTTTCTTACGGCTAAAGTTTCACAGGAAACAACTCTCAATAACACGTTAAACTTTTGTTGTAATTTAACTTCACATACTGTTTCGAACCTTTATGTCGTAGATGTGTTTGCAATTTATTTACTATTATGATATTTATCAAACTTGACTATTTAAATTAATTTTCACAAAATTTATTGAAAACTAAATTTATTAGGCCTAATAAAAAAATGGTTGGTTCCGGTTACCGGCCCTTTCTAGTTTTTCACACCAACCCTATTTTGTTTACGTATTTTGAGAAAAAAAATAATAAAATCGCAAAAATAGTGGATGCAGAAACTGACATTAACTTAAAAAGACAATATAAAAATGTTCCTCCAATCTGTAATGGCTGTACATCTGACGAAAAGAAACCAATAACACAGAGACCATGTGGAAAACAACGGAAAACATAACTACCTGAACTAGACACTCATATATGATATATATATATATATATATATATATATATATATATATATATATATATATATATATATATATAACTCGATGAGTATCAATCTGCTAAGACAGTGCTCTATACCGCAGTGCAGAGCGTAATAGTTTTGGTAGTACTGGAACTCTTTCTTGGTTGTAACTCGGAGTTTCACGCATAGTGCGATCATCAGACAACTATATATATGTATATATATATATATATATATATATATATATATATATATATATATATATATATATATATATATATATATATATATATATATATATATATATATATGTAATGAAATATCTACCTACCCCACCTATTCTAACATTGAGCCTAATCGGAACCATCATTTTTTGTTAGGCCTTAGATACACTACTGTTTTGTGCTAGGTGTTCAATATCCAACTTGTAAGCTTAATGTTATTCCATGTGCATTCACATGAAATAAAAATCATCCATTTGCACCCTTATTGTTTTTCAATTGTTCAATACTCGTGTCATTTTATACCGTATCAGCGGATGTTGTTGTTGTTCTTGCAAGGGGTACCGATACTACAAAGTAAAACACTTGAAATTTGGAGAAGGGGGAGGGGTGGAGTGGGAGGGGAGACTGAAGCATTTTTTTCTTCAAATTTTCAAATGTTCAAGTCATTTGGATCAAAGTAACATCTACAGATACTTGGTCATTGATCGAAACACTAGCCTAAGCTTTGGATTTTAAAATATATAAATGTACACAAAGGCAAAAGAAACCGTCTGTGTTTCCACGTCAGACAGAACCGATGTTGTCTTTCAGGCGTAGCAATTTGCGTATAACGGCATACGTTGACAAAGTAACGCTGTCGTTGATTCACCGCACATAATATGAAAATCCTGTTTATTAGTGTATTTCCTGCGTTGGTTTACACGTAATTGTTCAAATCGTACCGACCTCTTGAGCTGCGGGGAAATAAGTTTATTGGATGATTAAAAAATATTGCAAGACTGTATTATCATGTTTATAACCCGATATTGAAAGATCTGTTTGTACCGAACGATATGGCTTCAGGACATACTTGTACCTGTACTTAATCAAGAACGGAAGTCTAGTTTTATTCAATTTCCCGGTTAAAATGGTTACTCTGCTGAAGAATGAATTTTAACTCGTTTGACGTTAGATGCAATTTGGCTAGCGCCTGTAACCTTAGACTCAATTAAAATGTAAAATTGACCGGCAGAAGTTGTTACAACTTATTTACATTTCGCACCGTTTGAAGTAGCTCAATTTTCGAGTTAAATCACATTAAAAACAATCACTGCGCGACACTATAATTTGTAGATTGGGCTAGGTTAATCGTCTGCCTTCGTGAAAATGTTGATCCAACCAAGCTTATGAAAGGACTTATAGTTGACAAATTATTACAATTCGTTAACGTCAATTTGACATATAATCTGAAGACTGCATGTGAACACATGTCTGGAACAAAGACCAATCGCGAGTCTTTACGTTTTACTGCGCCTATTCCCATCCTAGCGAAGGTGAGAGCGCACGTTTTAAGTACCTCGTGAACGCCATTAATTCTCGCTAAATTAAGCCATTTCTATTTCAATCAAAACTGTAAAATAACACATCAATCACGGAAATTCCTCATATAGCTAATCTATATAAAGTCTGCTTCTACATCACAGTTTTTTTATTGAGTGCACTCTGGGTTATAATCGATGATCCGATCAAAATCATTGCCCATGGCCGTAGGGGTCGCCCTGTTGTCGATTTGTCGTAAAAACAAATTATTGTTCAATTTAATGTCGAAATGTCTGAAGAATTTACTATTCTATTGGTTTCGACTAGTGGCTGTATCTTGTAGTCCCTAGCTTGGTCAATATTTACAACAGAGCAAAACGTTTGAATAATTATAACAAACTGTTTCATCTTAGTATTAAAGGCTAAAGCAAGAGTGCAGTATATATGTATTTAATCTTAATTTGAGACGCCGCCAACCTACGAGCATGTCCCCAACCTTCTTCCCCATTCTTGTAAGCCAGAACACATATTTCTACTGAAGCACCGAAATAAGTCGTCACGTACGTTTCGGGGGGGGGGGGTGCCGTAAAGAGCCTTGTGTTTATGACGTTGTTTCTTCCCCGGCATTACGACTATGTGTAACTTTGTGTATGCTCGTACGTAATGACAAAACTGGTAGTTCTAGGTAGAGCGCACGTTAAGTTTCATATGTACACAGAGCAAGTTCGAGTGTGTCAAGTTGTAGCCGACCTCAAGTACGCTTCTTGATCTCCGAATCGTCCACTGAATCCCCTTCCCGAGTTAAGAGTCGAGGGGCTTTTAATTTCTTGTGCGTTTAATCATATGAGGTTTCTGTTCACGAATGTTTCAATTTTCAAACTACCTCTGACGTCACGACCCCTCCAGAAATTAAAATAACAACTCCAGGACCTTTAAAATGAGGGCTCTGACAGGAAAGGTGACATATATATCACAAATGCCGTGGTTTAAAAAGTAATGGGAATTCGGTCTATCCCCCGAAATTTCTCTCATCACTAAAGTATTGTGTAACGTCTTGAGTAATCATTTAAAATAGTTTGTGTGTATGTGTGTGTGTGTGTGTGTGTGTGTGTGTGTGTGTGTGTGTGTGTGTGCGCGCGCGCGCGGGCGTGTGTGTTTCTCTGTTAAGATTCAAAGTGCACGTGTCTTCTTCCAGTTCCAGTTCTAGTTTTTGTGCCGAATGTATCAGGAAGAGCTATTATATTTCATTTTGTCCACGTGAGTATCACACAGACCCAATAAAACACAATCATCACCACAGGGAAAGTGAAACATCAAAACATTGACCTTCTCGAGCTCCCAAATCTGAGAAGAATTTAACCCCGAGTAAAATGTTGATTGCAGGTGAAGCAACATTAGGGGTTTCTCTAACGGGGGCTAAATATTAGCTATCAGACACAAGAGATAATCTCACTGCCGTGTATGCGTCATTCTGCTTATAAATTAATATGTTTTTCTTGTAATACAGAACCTTCTATTTATTATGTAAACCATTGTGTGAATTATACAAGATTTTCGAATTATTTCTTACAAAACTCATCTTTGTAAATTTTCAAACATGGAAACAAGATATTGTAAATTGATGGAAAAAATAATTATTATGACACGAAAAGGGTTCTATTTGAATATTTATGAATTTATAAAATTATGAATATTTATATTGATTTTTTTAAATTTATATTATAGGGAAGATTTCAATGACATTAGAATTTCAGCTCCGTTTACTTTACATAATTATTTCTACTTGCACGGTCTTCAAAGGATGTCTGTTAGAGTGTTCTTCGTCTGAAGCGAATCTTAGTATTAAAATGTCACACTCATTCGCCCGTCCTTGTAACGCCCCAGGAAACGCACGCGGTTAAACTTGAAGACAGGTGTAAGCCACTATCACAGTCAGTGTCTACAATCAAAAATTTATTCCCACAATATCAAAATTCCTGTGCCCATACTTCGACAAGAGAAAGATTGTGTAATATTTCGGGAGTCACGGACAAGCCTTTGAACTCCCCACTAAATATCGTCTGTTCCTGACTACACAACGTACCTCCCGCCATTAGATGAACGACAGTGTGTGCCTCAAGACAGTCTTTAAATTTCGAAAGTGTCTCGCTGATGATGTACGAAAAGAATTAAACCTGTATCTCGAAGGTCACGAATAACCTATATTTTCACTAAACGGCAGACACTTTCCCGCCATAGTTTGAGCACAGTGTCTCTTTTTTCAAAGGTTTGTCATGTGTTCAATATATAATTCACCCCGAGTAACGAAATGGTCGTAAGATTTTGTTTTATAGGGATATAAAATATTTCATATTTCTTCATTATTTGTTCCCGCCAAAATTGCACAAGCAAAATTGTTGTCACATATCAATGCTATTTTGGATCAGAATTTCCCCCACGTTTGTTCCCACCAAAAGTATTGTCGCCCCTCTCCAAACGTTTGTGGCATTTAAATTTTCTTCTGGATCAGAATCATAGTAGATGTGTAATAGTAGATGGAACTAATTGCATTATTTTGGTTTTAAAGTAATTTTTAAAAATACTACAAGTGATATTTTCCCGCCAAAATTATGTTATCGAAATTGACGTTCCTCTTCAAAAATTGTCACATGTTAATTCTATTTTAGGGTCTGAATCATAGAATTCATTATGAGTAATGAAATAAATCTACTGCTTTGCTTTGTTTTGCTTTGAAGGAACAAAACATTTGAAAAAATGGGACAATTTCTCCATTTTTTTTCTTGCCACTTTTAATTTTCATTTTGGATCAGAATTATATAATTCATCATGGGTAATGACAGGAATGTATTATTTGGGTTTACACGTATTAAAATGTGACGAATTTTCTATGTGACATTTTCCCGCCAGAATATTGCAAACAAAATTGCTGTCCCTCTTCAAATATTTGGCAATACTAATTCTATTTTAGACCAGAATCGTAGAATACATTAGGAGTAAGGAAATTAATGTACTACTTCGCTTTAAAAGTAATCAAAAATGTTATAATTTCTCCAAATTTGTTCTTGCCAAATTGTGTAAGCAAAGTTGTTGACCCTCTTCAAATGTTTGTCACACTTGCAATTTTCATTTTGGATCAGAATTATAGAATTCATCAGGAGTAATGAAATGAATGTAATAGTTTGATTTATAAGTAAGAAAATGTATTTAAAATGTTATAAATGCGCCATGTAACATTTTCCCGCTAAACTTATACAAACAAAACACTACATCTTCTAATGTTCGTCACTTATTAAAAATATTCACAAATGTGATAATTTCAATACTGTGACATTGTTCGCGCCAAATTATATAAACAAAATTCTTGTCCCTTTTCAAATGTTTGACACTTACGTTTTGTAAAAGTAACTAAAAATACCCCTCAGTAGTTCAGATATGTTTGAGAGTTTACAAAAGTACAAATGAAATTTGCTTTGTGTGATAGACACTAGTGCTAGCCTACATGCATATTATAACAACCAAGGCGGGAACTTCAAGGTGGTTTTATTTTTGACGGTAAACCGAAACGAAAAATTCAACACATAATATAGATAGTTTTCGTACGTAAATCGCTTTGCTCTATATTCGACCCCCTTTCTAATATCATTATAGCTAGGGGGTCTTACTGTGGAGTCAGAAGGGCTCTTTGATTGATATTATTAACAACCCAATGAGGATATAAATACCAATAACGCTTTCCGTATAACGTTGAAATCGAAGTCAAATAGGGATATCGGATGCTTTATTACACGATTAGAGAGTATAATACCGTGCTAGATCTTGTGCTGATTAAGTACACACTACATCAATTTCAAATACTTAACACTGCACCCCTTGACCTTTCCTTTACAGTGATTGCCTGGTAAAGATCGTACTTTATTGTCATGTCACGTTCACAGAGTTTTTTTGCCGCTGCCGGGATTAATCTTATCGTCTGCAGACTAGAGACACTTTCATTGGTCAGTTCTCAGACGCGCCTCGGAGGATTGAAAATCAACGGCACCTGAAAGCTAGTAAAGGCCAATTTATTTGGTAATGGTTGTCACAAATACTACATTAGACATATTGGTCAAACTAATCAATGAATTTGTACCGTTCTATTAATAAAAGTGAGGTGTGTAACGAGCTTATCTTTCCTGCGATATTAGTGACAACATTTATCAAGGAACTAGTGTGATGGAATCAAAATTTTGAATTAGAAGTCTGAGTGAATGTAAAGTGCCGCAGTAAAAAAAAAACATGGAACGAGACGAGAAGTGTGGCCATTTGCACCACATTTTCATTTCGTTTTCAAGATGTGTCGATTGAAGTAGAGTAAGTCGATGTCGTTGGGTATTAACTGTAGCATTTATCTAGTTGGGTCGTATATTAGACAGGTGTTGAACGTAAGATTGCACGTATAACTAGAAACACATTAACCACGCCTGCAATTATTGAGGCGTCGAATTTCATCAGGTGAACAAATTACACCAAAGTTACTCAGACTACGGTTTATAACGAGATATTTGGAAGCTTATATGCTGCAATGGTTTACTACATTCCAGCAATACTGAACATTCCATAATACAATATCTCCAGTCGTACTAAGCCAATTTTTTTAAAGTGTTTTCCCGTAACCCGACCGACACTAAACAGTTTTTTTTTTACATTCAAAAAGGTCAAATGGTGAGAAATTACTTCCATTTCCGTGTAAATTTTCTTGCCAACACGAAATTTTATTGTACCTCTGGTCGTTTAAAAAATATTATTTCAGAGAAAATGCCTGTTTAGACTATAAAGGTGAATGTATACAGTACAGTCTGCTGCATATTGCGTTCGTCTACTTCACATACAACTGTATTCATTTATTTAGGTATTGTGACCAACGAGTCTATCTGGTGTTTCTCCCCCCCCCCCCTCCTCCACCTCCCCGGCCCCCTCACCCCAAAAAATTAAAATAAAATTAATTTCAGAACTACCCTCCCTATTTCTGAATTCAGTTCATTGTGTATGTTTGTTCGTTTGTTTGTTTGTTTGTTTGTTTGTTTGTTCGTTTTGTGTTGTTTCTTGCCTAACCATGGCTATATATCTTTCGGACATGCAGTTGTCAAACATGGTACAGGTATAAGTGTACAGACTCACCAACCCCAAACCGTGCCCAGCCTTGTCCATTTTTAACTTAACTAACCCGTTGGTTTGTTCATCTGCTAAGTCTGTGTATTGTGATAGAGGTGTTATGATTATATTCCACTTATAGTGACTTTAAAAGTGTACAAATCGAGGGTAGCGTGTGTGTTTGTTATTTTCATTTCAATACACTGAAGTCATAAAAGTGACTAAAAGGTAAAGAGCTTTCAAAAGTTTGTACGACAGAGCTTACTTGTACACATCACACAGACCGGGAAAGTTTCATGCATACAATTTTGCAATTTCTCAAAAAAAATGCAGAAGTCAAGGAAATCGGAAAAAATTGATAAAATGTTGCTTTTATATATTTTATTACAAATGAACATAGTATGTGTTTGGATTCTTCATCTTCGTAAAAATGCGATGCAATCGGTTTTTGTCGATGCGCTTCCTTTGCAAATATCTCCGTTGCATGATTGTTCGCTAATGATAGTCCAGAAGTCACGAAGATATACGTATGATCAATGTAAGCACGAGTTCCCGCTTTGAACTATATAAGGTCAGGGAAAATGGTAGATGTTTAATCGGATTTGTACAGCCCCTGGGGCATGCATGATACCCCCAACGGTCACCAACCACATATCCCCTTGTATAGTCACGTAATTGTCATATTGTGTGTCCCCTAATTCTCTAGAATCGCCGATCGCCTTCAAAGTCTCTACGCGACATTCATACGTAATTTTAAGATATTCACGGGAAGGAAATTTCCTCTCTGAGGGAGAGTGTGTCAGTTTAGTGGGTCAGGTGTAAAAACAGTCAAATGATTTTAGAAATAGCATGGTAAGGTTACATAATGTGGTATTATCTATCAATTGACGTGTGTATCTAAGATCTTAACACACAGTAGTGGCTAGATAGTGTGGAACAATGTTTGACAAAAGTTTTGAAATTTGTTTGTGCATCTTTTTTTTCGTTATAAAAAAAATAGACCAGGAGAGAGGGGGGAGGGAAGGGAGGAGAGTGGCGCGGCGAGGCGAGGGGGGGGGAATGAGAGTGTGTATCTGTGAATGTGTGCCTCCATCAATATAAAGATTCGTTTTACAAACGCCTATACGGACTTGGTAATATTTTGTTGCTATACGACTTTATATGATAATATCCTACGCTTATCAATTGCACAATACATTCATAAAGGCTCTCATTCTATCAATAGTTAGAAAATATTTTCAAATTCAAGCAAACTAAGGAAATTCCACAACTAATATACATATATTATAACCCTAACGTTTAGTCTCTTTATCTTGTAGGCCTTGTCACGGTGTTTCTATAAGGCCTAAAAAAAGTTGTTTGGTTCTGGTTACCTGAACCCACCTAGTTTTTCACTGCCAATCATAAACTTTTTTTTTTAAGAATTCGAAATAAAATCGCGAAAATTGTGAGGTCTCGCGAGAAATAGTGGATGCGGAAACTGACATCAACTTTGAAAGATAATATAAAATTGTTCTTTCAATCTGTAATTACTGTACATCGGATGGGAAGAAATAAATAACACCGAGACCATATGGAAAACAATGGAAAACATAACTACCTGATCTAGACACTCACATATGAAAAAAAAAATTAAAAAACCTACCCCTATTCTAAAATTGAGCGTAATCGGAACCATACAATTTTTGTAGGCCTATTTACATGTATTTTTTTAGTGGGGCACTTTGGTCATGCTTGTCGCTTTTGGTTATAATTTTGAATCTTTCTTTTAAAGGAGTACAGTCTTAATGATTTAGGATTTTTATTTAGGGGTTACTTTTTTTTCGTATTTAAAGTTTCTATGGTATTTAACATTGAAACTTCTAATCTCGTTGAAATATGTCTAGAAAGTGGTAGAGTTGTCACCTGACTAGGATATATAATATGATACAACATTAACATAATAACATATTTTATTGGTTACCATTAAAAAAAATTAAAAATATTCTTGTTACCAAGAGATGTCTCGACTTGGATTTTTTCAGAATCTGTTCGATTTTATGTTTTATTTGTGATGTATTTTGTACGACTTTTGTCGAAAATCCTGTTGCAGTTACAGCCTATATCACTTTAACTGACCCCCACCCACCCACCCACCCAGCCACCGCCGGTCACCACCAACAACACTCGAGGTTACTCCGATATGTGTGATGGAAAATCCCCAATTCTGAATACGTTTGATTTGATAGCCGAGAAATCCACGTTGTCCCGCTAGACTACAACAATCGTCATGTACTGATCACGCGTCCCGTAGGTCAACGTCTTTAATGGCATGGTGTTTGATAGACGTCGACTGGCGAGTATACAATGTTAGTCGACGTGTTACTTTGACAGTGCAGATCATATATTCATTCCCTTTCAACACAAGTGTTAAGATAAAAAACAACATTAGCCTTAAATAAAAACGAACTGTTTCATTTATATGACCGTACATTATCGTGTATTTGATGGGTGAGTTGGAGAACCTTCAATTACCCCTTCTATCGCGTCATGGTTTTTCATGTCACAACAAATTCGCTTTCAATGGCGGCGATGCTTTTTTTCCCTATATATGTATACGACCGCGCTGTAAACTTGAAACCCACCCTTCTCTCTTGTTCCGTCATCGAAGTCCCAAGATTCTACTGCTTGACAAAATGATCTTATTGATAATAATTGATTGTCTGACTTAGTGTATTAGCCCCTCAATCACGCTATTTAAATTTACTATCAGCTTCAACGGCAGCTGTAGCGAGCATTCCCTGGTGTCTGTCCACACTCAACAGTGAAACCATTTTTCCAGAGTTTGCAAACGAGTCCCCGGCGTCCATTACAGCGCTTGAGGCGAACTCGGCCCGGATGTTAAAGCCCAGGTGAATTGTGGAGTATATTTGTAATTATTAGCCAGCTCAAGGTACATTATAGGCACTATAATTTTCCATAATTTCGCTGCGCTTCGAGAGATTGTTTCTACTTTAAGCTTGAGGGCAAATAAAAGGGACAAGGAACGCTCACGATGACTACGATTTGATTGAGTCGAAAGTCTCAAAGCGGAGAGAAGTAAAACTGTGCTATAAAAGAAAAAGTAGTTTAAAGCATTCTCCCCGGAGAAAGAGTGCCAATAACCCTGCACGAATTCATGAGAGTTAATTTCTAAACTAAATTGCTTCAGGGGCAATGAATGTAAAGTGATAACACACAGGTAGTCGTTGGAGATTTCCTTCTTTGTTACAGAACATTATTAGCGTTTATGTTTCGACTGGATGTAATATTTTCTGTTAAACATACCTTCAACCTATCGTTCTAGATTGAAAAATCACCAATATGTCGAGGTCAGCTCTTGAAGTTAAATGACTTTCCTTTTTCATATTGGCCTAAGCACTTATTTCCTTTTATGAATGAATAATTTGTAACGTCATTGTAACACAAAGTATACAAAATTGATCACGCAAGGTGATATATGTATTTCCGTTCCCAAATTGAGATTGAGGAACAAAGGTGTATTTTTTGCCCTAGAACGTTAATGGTGAATCAGATCGGAATCGAAGTCCTCCTGTCGTAAAAGTTGAAATACCTATTAAATTTGAGTAGATTATGATTGTGAATATAAATACGAAGGCGTGAATACTGTTTGCAGTGATTATGAATCTTAATATGAATATGAATACATGAATATTAATGTGAATATGAATACATGAATATTAATGCGAATATGGACATTGATGAAAATATGAAATAGTGATGTCTGAGAATATTGCAAATGATGAATAAGCTCATTCTCACACGCTAGTGCATATTTTTCCGCTCCCGATGCCGCAAAGAGGTATGTGGTTTTGCAACGAGGGAGTAAGCTATATTTTGAATTAAAATCATATATGACCAGGCTTATTTACGGCGTTGTTGTGTTACTCCGTTTTAACAGCGGTCGTATACCACGTATGGCTTACGGAGTAACACAAACGGCGGCGCAAACAGTCAAACACAATGAGTAACATGCATACTGACTTTCAAACTTCCATAATTCGCTACGTCACTACACTTCATTTCATGTGCTAATCACTTGCTAAGTCACTGCATTTCATTCCATGCTCTGCCTCTGACTAAGTCACTTCACTCCATGTCGTCGAGGTCTGCCACTAAGTCACCACACGTCACTCTGAGTTCTATCTCTAAGTCACTGCATTTCATTCCATGCTCTGTCTCTAAGTCACTTCACTCCATGTCGTTGAGGTCTGTCGCTAAGTCACTACACTTCATGCTGAGTTCTATCTCTAAGTCACTCATTTCATTCCATGCTCTGTCTCTGACTAAGTCACTTCACTTCATGTCGTCGAGTTCTGCCGCTAAGGGCACTACACTTCATGCTGAGTTCTATCTCTAAGTCACTCATTTCATTCCATGCTCTGTCTCTGACTAAGTCACTTCACTTCATGTCGTCGAGTTCTGCCGCTAAGGGCACTATACTTCATGCTGAGTTCTATCTCTAAGTCACTACACTTCATTCCATGTTCTGCGACTGTCACTGCAATTCGTGTCGTGTTCTGTCTTTAACTTACTACTCTTCTTTCTGGGTTCTGTCACTTGCTAAATCGCCACACTTCATTCCCCAGTTCTGCCTCTGACTAAGTTACGCCACCTTATGTTGAGTTCCGTCACCAAGTCACTACACTTCATTCTGGGTTCTGTCACTTGCTAAATCGCCACACTTCATTCCCCAGTTCAGTGCCTCTGACTAAGTTACGCCACCTTATGTTGAGTTCCGTCACCAATTCAAGTCACTACACTTCATTCTGGGTTCTGTCAATCGCTAACTCACTAAACTTCATTCTGGGTTCTGTCAATCGCTAACTCACTACACTTCATTCTGGGTCCTATCATTCGTTAAGTCACTACACTTCATTCTGGGTTCTGTCAATCGCTAAGTCACTACACTTCATTCTGGGTTCTATCATTCGCTAAGTCACTACACTTCATTCTGGGTTCTGTCAATCGCTAAGTCACTACACTTCATTCTGGATTCTGTCAAATGCTAAGTCACTATACTTCATTCTGGGTTCTGTCATTCGCTAAGTCACTACACTTCATTCTTGGTTCTGTCACTCGCTAAGACACCACACTTCGTGACCTGTCACTTGCTAAGTCACTGCAATTCCTCCCGAGTTCTGTCATTCGCTAACCTCACTACACTTCATTCTTGGTTCTGTCACTCGCTAAGACACCACACCCCATTCCGGATTATCACTCGCTAAGTCACTACACCTCATTCTGGGTTCTACATTCGCTAACTCACTACACCTCATCACTTGCCAAGTCACTGCAATTCATCCCGGGTTCTGTCACTAGCTAAGTCATCTCGAGTCATCTCACCAAATAACTAAATTCCATTCTGAATTTTATCAATCTCTATAAAATGACAAAATACAATTAACACAACTGACATTATCATACGTAAGTCGTACTACAGACTAAACTTTATTTTCTTAAAAAAGAAATATAAGCTTTTTAAAAGGGGACAGTATCTTTCAGAGTCACATTATCAAAAAATATTACGTTCAATTAATTAATTAATTAATTATGATCTTGAATTAAACATGAGGGGGATTCATAATTAAATTTTAATTCAGTTGATTTCATACAAGAAATGTACATAATATTTTTTGTAAAGTTTAACAGTTCTCTCAATCCAATAATCGAGGGGTCAAAGTTCAAATTTACCGCAGACAGACTGCCCGAATAATAGTGACACGCAGATTTGGACACTGAAATTGTTATTATAAAAACAATTAATGTATACTATTTTATCACCTAGTAGGTAACTATTGAGTCAAAACTGTTTTTTTCTGGGATAATTTTCCAATAGACAGAAACATGATATGTGTGTGTGTGTGTGTGTGTGTGTGTGTGTGTGTGTGTGTGTGTGTGTGTGTGTGTGTGTGTGTGTGTGGAGGTACATTGCTCGAAACTGGGGACCTCCCGGTATTTATTTCACCTCACGTATATGTATATTCCAACGTGCAATTATTGTATATAAAGCAAAAAAAAAAAATCTCTAAACGCGTAGTTCGAAGACGATCACTATTGAGTGGAAAATGGACTACTTAATGTTTTGGCGCTTACCCATCCAAAGCTACAATTCCATGTTTTGGTAAATATCCTGTGAACAAGGTGGTAGTTGCTAAAAATGAAATACCGAGCAACATATGTCTGCCTATCAAATTCAAATAACTTTTTTTTTCAGCCAAAATATTTGATTTTGAAATTGAAACATTTCTAATAACGTGTATCTACAACTGGCAGCAAACTGAAACGAAATCTGTAGAAAAAAAAGTCCTGTAGCTATGAATAAATTGAGATAAAACGAAATGTAAGCTTACTTATACAAAATAACCACTGACATGGAATAGAAAAAACAAAATTTACTAACTGTCTAGATCTCAAACTGGAAATTCTACATGATCACTAAAAATAATGTTATGTGTTTCAAGTACTCAACAAAGTAGAGTAGAGTGCATGTGTACAATTGAATTACAAAGTGTACATATTGTATATAACAGTAATATTTGCCCTTGGGGACATGCAATACATGATAATAATCCAGTATATCGCAGCCTGATAGAAATAAAAATAAAAATTCAAACGCAGACATGCTTTCTCGAGCTCATTTTTCTATCTTTTTTAAATTTACTGGTTTGTTTTTGTTTGTATGCAACCTCATATGAGACCATTGTCTTATTTGCGCTGGTGGTATCCAAATTTCGATTTTCATCAGTAATGTACAAAGCTGCGATCCTTGCGGTCTAGCAACATAGCGCCCTCAGCGACTAAATCTACATTATGTTGATCGAGCTATACTGCAGGTAAGGATTGCTTTATTTCGAAAAGAAATAATCTTCAAAATTTAAAAAGTTGTAATTAATAATGATTGCACAATATAATATATCTCTTTGGTATTAATATTTTCTTGTTTATTTTATAAAATGCACATGATTATTGAAATAAGAACTTTATCAAATGTATTTACTACAAAAAAGCTAACGAAAGAGCGGTTTCCGTAAACCGATTAGATAGTACTTTTAACATGGGAAATTATTCTAGGTAATATGCTTCAAAAAGGACAGCCTAACCATTTATACACACGAGGAAACTTTAGAAATTGCAGTCGCAGTGTTTGTCAGCCTCACAATACACCGACTAAATCGTGGAATAATTGAACCAAAAGAATATAACGACAAGAAGTCCTTTTTAGTACCCATAACTAAACGTCTATCACTCACAATGTGGATTTTGAACTAAATTTCAGTGCTTGGAAATATTTATGCTTTAGTACAGAAAAGCGCCACCAACGTTACCCAGAGGAACGTTATGGGATAGATGACGAGTTGGTTGGCAGACGACACAAGTCCTCCTGTTCTTTGCAGTTTGAGTGAACACTCTGTGTCTGTGGTTGTTGTCATGGTACCGTTTTGACGGCTGAATGACACTTCTTCACCTGTTATAAAGAAGGTGAAAGAAAGTGTAAGGTTTTAGAAAAAAAGAGCTCATTGGTCGGTAATGCTGAAACTCAAATGATACAATAGAAGCCAGTTGACATGAAACAACTTGTCGTCTGACGACAATAAATTTACATACACTGCTTTATGACTCGGTGCCACCAACAGTCTACTTACTACATTTTATTTTGCGTTGCCGCCAATTGACCCTCATCATTAAAAGGGTTAAAGTAAAATGTAACAATTCTCCTTACCTTTTTTGTCGAGACAGACGATAAAATGTAACTACAATATTAGTGAGATTTATGTCTAGCCTGACGGCAAAATGTAGCAATATTTGCAGAAAATTTTGTCTAATAACCAGACGGTAAAATGTAGCAGTGTTTAGTTAGTAAGATTTTTGGTCAGAACACAAGGCGGTCTGTTTCAGGTATAACTTGCTTCTCCCATACAATGCTCTATAAATAGTTCATTTGTTAGATCAATGCACTTGTCATCTGGTTGCCTTGCTTGTATACTAGTACTGCCCATTTCATATTAGTGTTCACCGGCTTTGATACAACCGCACATAACTAATAAGAAATTACACTTCACACTTTAAGATGGCAAGACAGATGGAATGAATGCATTTACTGGCAACATTTTGTATAAATTAAATGAGCAAATGTGTCACATTGTAGGATTAATGCAGACATCATGCAAATGCAGACACCATACTGGCGCCCGTGTGTCTGCGTCTAGTGTGTAGTATGTTTAAATCATGGTTTATTTCAGTGAGGCAAAACGTACAAAGAGATTACGATCTTGCTATCCTAAAGTGTAAAATGTGCTGTTTCTTATTTGCTTCTGCGTGGTTGTATCAAACAGAGCCAGTCAACACTAACATGAAACATGCGATAAAAGACATGTCATGGATACGTTACGAATTAGATTGACAACAGTAGTTCCAGAACATATAATTAGTTCACAGGTTCTGGGGGGTAATTTTGGCTGATGTACAGTATAAGTTACATATATGCTAGTTATTTTTTCCAAATAGGCCACCTGTTTTTCACTTAGTGTTATGGGAGGTGGTTTTGCTGGCTGGCTGGTATAAAAAATTACGTACGTGTGTGTGTGTGTGTGTGTGTGTGTGTGTGTGTGTATGTGTGTGTGTGTGTGTGTGTGTGTGTGTGTGTGTGTGTGTGTGTGTGTGTGTGAATGATGCGAGTGACCTGTGGGTCATACCGAACAATATGATCTTTGGTGCGTAAAAGTTTTGCTACCAGTGTGCAACACCGTTCTACCTTACCTTCACTGAGAGAGAATGTTTGCCCATCGCTTGTCGTTATTTGCAGAGGATGTGAACCCATACTCGTAACGTTAACATAAATCTGTGAGTCGTCATACTTGAAGTCGAACTCTGACCCCAAGTATTCCAAACCAATGAAATTCATGAAGTCAGAGCTTTGTGGCAGGATGGGATCGAAATCGAGTTGTTCATGGCGGAGACGGAGACCACCATATCCAAAGACGAGAGATTGTAGATATGTGGCCATACCGTTGATGTAGTTCACTGCGTCGGTACCAAAGGTAGCATTGGTCCAAACCTAATGAAGGGTGGGAAATTTATGTGTTAATATTCATAATTTTTCATCATAATTGTGCTCAGATTTGAAGATTGAATATTTACTGCAGAAAACAACAGACAACAGAGATCCGATAAAGGTATCATAGCAACACGAAATCTTTTTAATCTCAGGGCCTTTTATTTCTTTTATACAAGCTAATATACTGTATACATTCAAATACAGAATTCCTTCATCATTCTAATATGTAAACATCACATGCATGATGATGATGATGATGATGATGATGATGATGATGATGATGATGATGATGATGATGATGATGAAAAGATATAATTACAGCACAATTGTACTTGGTGTAGTATCAAGTTACCCCCCCCCCTTCCAGACAGACACTCAGACACGCACGCACGCACACACACACACACACACACACCCCTACCTACCTACCTACCTACCTACCTACCTACCTACCTACATACATACATAAATAAATGCATGCATGCATGCATGCATACATGCATGCATGCATGCATACATACATACATACATACATACATACATACATACATACATACATACATACATACATACATACATACATACATACATACATACATACATACATACATACATACATACATACATACATACATACTTAATAGATAACAAGAGTGTATAATTAATATAGTTTCTTGCGACATTTTGTCCAAATGAAATGAACTAACCCGCCATCATATATGCAGACATCAAATGTAGACACAAAACATAGGTGCCTGCATGTCTGTGTCTAGTTACAGTATGTTTAAATTGTCTATTTCATTCAGACAAAATATAGCTGCAAGAAATTGCGATCTTGCTATCCGATTCTAAGTATAGAATGTGCAGTTCTTATTGCTTTCTGTACACAGAACCAGTGAACGGTAATTTGAAACAGACTGTAGTTTGTCTGTTATAATGTGTTGTAGTGTTGTCATTTGGCCTTATAAAAAAATGTGTGGTTCCGATTACGCTCAGTTTTAGAATAGGTGGGGTAGGTAGATCTATTATTTCATTGTATTTTTTTTTTCATTTGTGAGTGGCTAATTTAGGTAGTTATGTTTTCCGTCGTTTTCCATATTATATGGTCTCTGTGTTATTGGTTTCTTCCTATCAGATGTACAATCATTACTAGATTGGAAGAACTTAACAGTTTTTATTGTCTTTTTTTTAAGTTGGTGTCAGTTTCCTTATCCACTATTTTTGGCGAGACATCACAATTTTCGCGATTTTATTATTTTGTTCTCGAATATGTAAAAAAAAGAAAAAGAAATAAGGTTAGGGTCGGCAGTGAAAAACTAGGCGGAGTTTGGGTAACCGGAACCAAATATATTTTTAGATATTACTTACATTGAATGATCCTCTCGTGTAGTCGTAACTTTCCTTGAAAAATTTATTCCCGTCGTCTATGTTACCGACTTCGAGATAACCAATAGCAAACATAGCCTTGACCGTTGGTGGCGCCACTTGGAAGTTTGTAGCCGCTTCGTAAATATCGAGATCATTTTCTCGAACTTCGCTCAGCATTGCCCAATCATGTGGATATCCCACCAAAATGACATCTCCTGCGTTGACTGTAGTACCTGTGCAAAAAATTATTATATTTGACACTTTAGTGGAGAATCTACTTGAACATACAGACATTATCAACCTGACAGAGTCATCAGATGATCACAGAAGCGAGAAACTAAGGATCTCCTAATTTCTGATATTGAGTATATACCATTCTCGTTCAAAATGTACAGCCTGATTCATGTTAGTGTTGACTGGTTCCATTCAGGACAGCCAGTGAACACCAATATGAAATGGGTTGTAGTTCTTTTACCCATTACGTAAGCATTGGATAGTGTTAGTGATAAATACCTTCTTTGTAACCTTCATATGCTGGATGATAGTTTCGCTGATGATCGAACATTTCAGCCATTTTGTTTGCCTTCTCAAGCCATTCGTCAGAAACAGCAGCCTGGCTGAGGAGACAGTTGGCGTAATCTGCGGACACTATGGCATGACTTGCACCAATGTTTGTGTACACTGAGTTATCAACAAGTGTGTTGGGATAGTCGTCAGGTCCAGACACATCTGAAATGGAACGTTTATAAATTTTAAAAGTGAATTGTTAATTTTAGATACCGTCACCAATCTACCTATCAATCATCACTGTTGATAAGTGTGTGTTCCCTTGAAATACCTTCATTTGTTTGCTACATGTTTGTTTGTTTGTTTGTTTGTTTGTTTGTTTGTTTGTTTGTTTGTTCGGTTGATTGGATGGTTGGTTATTTCGTCGGTTAGTCGGTCCATGTATTCTACACATTTCCACGTGAATATAATGATTCTTCTAATCAGCATTTGTCTTTGTGTTTGTCTCTGTTTGTTTGTCTGTCTGTCTGTCTGTCTGTCTGTCTGTCTGTCTGTCTGTCTGTCTGCTTGCGTGCTATGCATGCCTGCTTGCTCGTATATATGTATGTATATATGTATGTATGTATGTATGTATGTATGTATGTATGTATGTATGTATGTATTTAAAAGCAACTTAAACAAACTCTACAGCACGAAACTTACCGTCAATTCCATAGGCTCCTAGGCTTTTGTCATGTACAGTCCTACTTTGTAAGAAATCTGCTACGTTGTTCATCAATGTACGTCCACTATCGGTTAACCAATTCAGATCTCGTGTTGCAGATAGATACTGTCGGGCAGCAAAGGCGACGTCACCGCTGACGTAATCCCTATCTTTGTAGAGCTCGACTGACGTCAGTTCTGTTCCACTTGATCCTGATTCGTATGGATACTTGTAGCCATTACTTTCGGCCAAGGTTGATGCTGCACTGCGCACGTGATACCGGTAAGACAACATTTCCTTCGCCAGAGTGGGGTGGAACATTAAAATGGGTGGAAACATGTTAACCTCCATGTCTGGTAACACGTGACCATAAAAGTCTCTTCCTTGGCCGCCGTTGGCCAAACCATCTGGACTCAGACCGTAATATTGAGATTTGGCGCTATTGGTTTCGTCTAATGTGGGCAAGGAACTAAGCAAGTAATACAGTGAGGAGTAGGCGAGCCTATTGTACTCCGAATTACTTGTTTCGATACGACCATGTGACCACACCCTTTCCCATTTCTTGGTATGGTTTCTCATAAATGATATATGGGCGTCCACCGACCCACTACCACGAAGAAGGATTTCAGCATCGTTGAAATCTTTTTCAGATGCTTTATTGTCCGTATCGACCGAGAAAAGATACGTGTGCCAGTTTTCGTTGGTGTCACCCTGGTTAACTGCAATCGTATCTGGGATGTCGTTGTAATACATGTACACGTTGCTTTTTGTCGTTCCATCGGTTTCTGATATTCTAACAGTCGCTGTTCTCTTCCTGAAAATAAACCCCAAATAATTATGTGTATTGATATTTTATAATCAACACCGAAGTTGAAACAAACCGGGTTGACACGGTATAAAGTCTACCCTACAATGTCATGAAATCTAAAATATTTCAAATGTACTTTATGGTTTTGCCCGCAATGGCCATTATCTGGCGACTGGCGTCACATCCTACCTATTACCATACGGGCGATCCTTCAGACGAAGATTCGAACAAGGACACTTTCAAATTTTCAAATTATTCAGGTGTCCCATAAAATTGAAAATATTTTCAAATATTTTTGGACTCGTGATAAAATATTTTCTGACGTAACACCCCCCCCCCCCCCGCAATCCTCATTTCAATGATGTCCCTCCCCTCCGGATCCCCACACCAATACTACACACACACTGACACACAGACACAGACACAGACACAGACACAGACACAGACACACAAGCATATATATATATATATATATATATATATATATATATATATATATATATATATATATATATATATATATATATATATATATATATATATATATACCAACGCAAACTGTCCGTATACATATTTGTACAAATTGACCGTTACCTAAATAAATTCTTTTGGATACAATAAATCATTGCTACGATTTGAAAATACTCAGAAAGTTCAACTTTTTTACCACTACTATTTTGGAGGGGTGATCACAAATAAAATATCAGCTTATTTTACAAGTCATAGAGGGGGGAAACGAGCAGTAAGACTTATATCAGCCCGACAATACATGTTTTCCTGAACAAGTTTTAGTGGTGTGTATTCACCAGGTTTTGAGGCTTGGTGTAGCGAGGACTAGATGCATTTTTAGCTTTGCCAGTGTATATTTAGTCTCTCATTTATCAAATGCATTGTATAATCTTTTAAACAAAATCCAAACAAATACTGTAACATTTTGTTGGTTGTCTGTTTTGAAATGTCACTGATGCAAATTGGAAAATTCGGGTTACAAACCCGTGTTTAGCTAATCATGAGCCAACAACGGAGAATCAATATTTGAGTAACAAAATAGAGTGCGCCACCAACGGTGACTATTTTAGTCATATTGAAGACCACTGATATGAATTCGAGACTACACTTACCAGGAATACTTATTGTATTCAGTCGTTGCTGTAACAGTCAGATCATCGCTTTCCATTCGTTCAGTTGGTATTTTGTTAAGTTTGATTGTGATTGGATCTTGATTGATTTGTCCAGCGTCTGTTAATCGCTTGAAGTGTACCTGAGTGACCAGGAGGCGATTGAATGTTTGATGAGCGTAGACGTACATGTTGACTTGGCAAACCTTGTCAACTACCATTTCCTCTATCCATATACCTGCATTAAATAGAATAGATGAACGGCATTAGATACCAACTCAAACAAATCGCGGCTTTGGAGATGTAACTGAAAGTTTGAGTGCTAGGTCACTGAGTTAAGTTGTATTTGAAACGTTACAATTTTTTTTTCTTTATGTCCATGCTCTTGTGATAGTTTCATTATCGATCGACGATCGATCATCAATCAATCAATGGGAACATCTCAATGAAAAACATCATTAGCCAACAACCGAATGTCTTATGGATTGATCGATTATTGATTATTTGACTGATTGATTGTTTGATTGATGGATGGATGGATGGATTTGTGGTTGGTTGGGTTGTTTGTTGATTGATTGATTGATTGATTGATTGATTGATTGATTGATTGATTGATTGATTGATTGATTGATTGATTGATTGATTGGTTGATTGGTTGGTTGGTTGGTTGGTTGGTTGGTTGGTTGGTTGGTTGGTTGGTTGGTTGGTTGGTTGGTTGGTTGGTTGATTGATTGATTGATTGATTGATTGATTGATTGATTGATTACTTTCCTGGTCTGCTATTTTATTAGGCTGGTTATCGTTTGTTGATTGTTTATATGGTTTCTTAGTTGCCAATTCAACATTGTCGTGATTTCTTCTTTTTTTTCTTTTTTTTTGTTTGTTTGTTTGTTTTTTTTTGTTTTTTTTTTGCGACCTTGGATAATTGTGATATGTCATCTACCAAATACACTTACCTTGTGCTACATCCAGTTTGTAGGTTCTAGCCACGGTCAGTTCTTCACCATTGGACATCAAGTCTACCTCGAGGGTATTTCTGGTCGGTACTCTAGCACGGTGACTGTCAGCTTTAAAAGAGGAAAAACGAAAGATTAGACCATTTCATCGCCAGAGGTCTAAAACATGCATGAAACGATAGAATGCTGGTTGTTTTAACTTTAAGAAATCGAATTTGAAGAGGTAGAAACATACAATTTAGGTCATTGTGATTTTACTACTAACTATTTCCCCTTTTTTTAAAAAGTAATTTTCTTTTCAATTTACTAGAAAATAGAAAGTAATTTTGAAAAGATCTTTTGAATTAATTTAAACGCTATTTCATAGCGACGATACAATTCAATTGTGTACTAGTATAACGTAGAACCAAGCTACCGCACGTTTGGCCCCATGTTTGACCCCCAGTGTATGGTTTGACCTCTAGTATCGGGTTTGACCCCCTAGCGTTGGATTTGATCCATAGTATCGGGTTTGACCCACAGTGTCGGATTTGACCCCTAGTGTTTGTTGGTGGAGGGTCTATGATTTGACCCGTAGTTGGGTTTGACCCCTAGTATCGGGTTCGACCCCTAGTGTCGGGTTCGACCCCTAGTATCGGGTTATAATTAGCCTCATTACTAGCCACGGGGTTTGAGCCACAGTCACTTTTAAGCTAACATTCAAGCCTAGTACAAAATAACTGCACTACAAACTATTTTAGAATGTCCCTTTAAAATCCCCCTAGCTTGGTAATCGTGTCTCGTGTTAGCATTTTTTTTCAGGAATGTTCTAAAATAGTCATGTGTGCAGTCATCATACCTGGACATCCATGGCTTGAATCTTAACTACGGTTGGACCCCTAGAGTTTGAATGTGTGACATAAAGTCATAAGTGAGTGTGATTCCCGACAAATAAAATTGACATTTTTTTGGCAAAATAGGATTTAGAACATGACAAATCAAATGGTATATCAATTGGTCACTTAATGTCTCGCATTATTTGACCTCCACCCCACCCCCACCGCCACCCCACCCCCCAGTGTACCGGTAAATATATCAGTAGACCAAATGAATTTCAAGTGTGCCAATATATGCATCAATAACTTACCGCCTCTTCCATTGTAAAGTCCGTTGATGTGCAATGTGTCTGTGGTCACTACGTGAGCAAGATGGCCATTGCCGACAGTGGGCAAGAGTCGTTGATCTACAGTAGTATTACTATGCATATCGAGTCTGCAATAAAACAAATTATTTTTAGTACACCAGTGGTTAAAATTGAACCAAAAATTTTCTTCCTTGTTTGTCGTAATTCGCGATATGGTCTCACCTTCCCTTAACCTTTTTTTCTCAATATGGACTCATATTTTTATTTGGTCAGAATTCGTAGAGGTGTTTTTACTTGGGAAATAATTTCTGTACTTTTTTCCAATTTAAAATGTCAGTCTGTAACTTTGTTCGTCCTTTGAACAGGGACACAACTCGATCTTACTTGTCCAGTACATTGGCAACCCTGGAGCACCGCCCCTGGAGTCACATCAGCTTTATTGTCATGACAGTATTTACAATGCTTGAGAACCACAAAATTCAAATCAAACTAATAGGACAGCGTTCGCCATATAAGGTCCTTTATTTGCTCGAGAATATTTTTGTTTCATATCTAGTCACGGTTTTTTTTCAAAACTGATAAAATCACATACACAAAATGGCGGCTCGAAATCAGAGCAAAGTCCATGTTAAAATTGTCAGATTGTTATGTCTTTTGTTTGAATAATAAGTTATATATTCAAGGATAGATATGCGTCACATATTAGCTGTTGTTGATACATAGTATACGAGACATACATTCGTCTTTGCTTATTGGCTATACCACCGTACTTGATGGCAAATTCCTCGGTTGTTCGACAACAGCGATTTTGTTGATAGTTTCACATAGTACAGTTGTCGGTGCTCTCAGTCCCTTAGTGCGGGTGTGTCATTCCATTGACACGAGTATTTGCATTTTTCAAGTGTTTGCAAAAAAAGCTGACAAAACCGTGCCCTTAATTTTGTAAGTGAACACAAATGAAGCTAATGTCCCGCCATAAATGCCAGCTTCACAAAGGTCAATATTAATATATTCATGTCGTTAGATTCGTGTTCTTTCTCCCGTGTATTTACTTGCGCCAGAATTTCAAATCGTGTCACAGGGTTAAGTTAGACGGTGAGATATAACGTGTTGTTCAGCCCTGTCAAGCTTCTTAACCACGATGAGTGGTGCTGGCTGATATCGTGACACGAATGTCTGCATCTTACAGACTAGAGGGTAAGTAAAAGAGTATCAAGGACTCGTGTCTGAGAATCTTTACCCTAGCCTTTTTATGTCCTGGTATTCGACCGTCATTCGGGGTCCAAAATAACACCATGTTGTGCCGTCCATCTTAGACATCGCTTTATGTCAGCACCCAACATTTCACCAAGATGTTGCATAGCCTAACTCATCACTAAGTGCTTATAGTGGAAAAATACCACCCTTTGACATATCAGGTACATTTTACACGTATCCCTATTTCACTCTTAATAATTACACAACAAACAAACTGTGTAATGTAGAATTTTGTTGTAATGTACGAGAAAGAAATGAAATGTCGATATTGAATAGTATGCGTTTCAACTATATCCGTCTAGTGCTATACCCAATGTAGTTTACAGTCTTGGTGTGCATACTACTACTACTACTACTACATTATACAACCCCTAACACCAAAGTTAAGAGTTTTCTGTATATACCACAATCATTTATAGCATCCATATCAAGTGTAAAAGTATATTGTTTCATTTGCTAATTGACTACATTAGAAAGGCCACTTGCTAGGCTTGTAAATACACAAATTGAAACAGTATAATTTTACACTTGATGTGAATGCTATAAAGGAGTGTAGCACATAGAGAAAGTGTGTTACTTTGGAATATGAATTGTACAAGTTACACTAGTGCACTATGCTAAACCCAACACTATAATTTACGCCATTGTTTCATTACTGATGTGTCATGTCATATCATATAACCCCTAACCAGAGTCTAGTAGCGAGGCGTGGCGAAACAAGGTACTATGTATGTCCAGTACATTACATACTACATTACATTACATTACATTACATTACATTACATTACATTACATTACATTACATTACATTACATTACATTACATAACATGACATAACATGACATTGCATTATAGTATGTTACATTACATAACATTACATTACACTCCTTTACATACTACATTACATTACATTACATTACATTGCATTGCATTAAACTATGTTACATGACATGACATTGCATTACATTGCATTACATTACATTACATTACATTACATTACATAACATGACATTGCATTATAGTATGTTACATTACATAACATTACATTATAATCCTTTACATATTACATTACATTACATTGCATTGCATTAAACTATGTTACATTACATTACATTACATTGCATTACATTACATCTTTTTAAACTGTGTTCTAATCTACTAGGAAACATGTAATTCTGATTGAATTGCTGAACCTTCAACAAAACTGAAAATCAACTTAAAATAGTTGCCATGAGGATGTTGTCAATTATTAAAATATATACCATAACTATATTAATATTTGGTTTCGTGTATTATTAGCAAGTGTTTGAATATGAATCATGGTTCAAGAAATTTTCTCATATGTCTGTGGGGAAAAAACCGCGAAAATAAGTAGTGAGTAAAATGACCCTTTTTACATAAACAGTGTACTTGGCTTTGTAATTTGTAAATATTAGTCTTCGGAAATTAGTTGAAGACTGTAAAATCGCCGAATTTTCTAGCGGAGAAAATGTCTAGGTTTATAGCACTACGTCCACCACGACGAACCCAGCAGTGCATTGGTTTAAAAGTAAACGAGAATTCAAACAGACCTAATATTTATTTTAGGGGCGAAATCAATAGTTCATAGTTCAATGTTACTAGGATAAAAACGTCTAGTTAGGCTGCAGACCCCCCCCCCCCTTCTAACTAAATTGGCCAAAATTGAAAATTGTTTCAGATAGCACAATCAATTTCAAGTACTATGAATATAAAGCCAATGTGTAGAGAGGAAAAAATAAGTCTTTTGTTGACTTTATTTCATATTAGCACCATGCATTTTCTATACGGAAAATTCTCCCATTTCTCAATTTGACGACTTTTATTTTTAGAAATATTTGTATTTACGGGTATAAACAGATCCATTAAAAGTTTCAAAATATTTGTAGGATGAGAACTAAAATGGCTCAACCCCCTCTCCCCCCCCCCCCAAGTAAAAAACTAAATTGACATGTGTCCAGAATTTCTCTCTTGTGACAAAATATAGAGACTGTACTACAGCTAGTTCCAGTTGTGTAAGATTGAATACATAGGAGGTATTTTCCAACATGTGGCATTTACTTCGTACGCGGGCGTACGTTGTGAAACGAAGCCGAGTCAGTGAATTTGATAACAAAATATGATAGACTAACTGAGGAATGTTTACACAGCCAGGTGTGGGGCTGTTTGAATCCGGTATAGATACCAATCTCTCTGTCACTCATCATTTTTTTTGCATTTTGACCTTGATCCGCGAATCATCACCAAAAATATTCATAAATTGTGTGCATATATGATTCATATTTTACAGATGTTATTAAACATACAAAAAAAAACATTTTTCAAAATTTCTCATGTAAAGGTTACTTCAACTACATTTGATAACGGGCCAAATATTTACCAGCGAGTGGAAAGATGACGTAATGGTTTTTTTTTTTAAAGTATCCCATTTCTAACGGTTATTTATGTATCGCTATATCAGCACTCCCTATTATATGTCGTATTGTTTGTTTGTGTGTTTGTTTTTCAAAATAATCTCAATGAAAACTACTCGCCGTATAATTATACGTTTTCTGTTAGATTTAGAAATTTGACATCGACTGGTTATTAAAGTACAAATGTCTCCATTTTTTTAAGTATTCCCTAAATATCACAAAAAATAGTCGTCAGACTGTCTTGCCAATGACGACAGCTTTACATGACAGCAGAGCGGTTCAAGGGTTGAACACACACATATATATCTAATGACAGACTTCCCACGTATAATCTACGTTAAACATTAACCAAGTTTATGAGTAAGACCTTTCATATCGCTAAATCGAGTTGCTGTTTAACTGTAAAAGCAGACAGGCATTCTCCTGACATTTTTTCACTTATTGGGAAACGCAACTCCATCAGTAACCCCATTAATGTGGACTTCATTTCCCCATACCTGTTACCACTCTACAAATTCATTTGATATGATTTTACCATAAACGGCAAAGACAATGAAAGAATGTATCAGTTTAGTAGATTGTTTTAGAAATATTTGTCAAGGTTGTGTTACTCTGCATATCTGTATGCACACACACAGTCGTAATATTATTTATTACCCCAACCTATACCTGTTAGCGTTAGTCCGCCATTTTGAAAAAAAAGGGAATTTTGTTGAACGGTAACATTATTTGAATTACATGTTAGTTAAAACGGACGAACGCTATGTGATAAGTTCATCTCTCATCCTCTACCCTGAAAGTTACGTAATTTCAAATATTTTATCTTTTCTATCTCGAAAAGACATCAACTATTATCAGATGTGTTACGTTCCTATTGGGCGCGAACACTCCCTGTAACTTTGAACCGATCATAAATCATATTACTTAAAAAATATAAACTCTGGACCCCATAATGGCGTTTTCTTCTGTTCTAAGTTAACATATATGAACATGTGCCTAATACATTGTCTATATTGACTAGTACTGTCTTGCCAGATTTTGGCTGTTACGACCTATAGCGTCTTCAAACTGTTTTCGGTTAGTACTACAAAAATTGGAAAATGGTACTCCGACTTTGAAATATTCTGGCATCTGTTTTTGAGTAGCAGAACTCGACAACTACCATATAGCACTATTGAAGTAACATGAGTAAATATTCTTACGCTGTTGTGCTGAAGAGTGTGTCGGGGTCCTGTCCGCACACAGTGGCTGCGAAGAAACAAAGAAGTCCGATTATGGGAACCTGTAGCTGCATCGTGGTCCGTGTGCCTCCCGTTTTTACCTTACTAATTCTGTAACAAAATTCCGCCAAAATAGTCAGAAATGTCGTGGCAATCTCGTCTCGATTCCAATAATCCGGTTGATATAGTTTCCGATATCGTATTCCTGACAAAAACACTCGAAGCGGCCACTTTTATGTCCTCCTTGGCAGTGCGTCTCGTTTCGACTCGAACCGTTGGAGCAGTTTTAATTTGATCGAGTACCTAGGGGTGGTACAAACAAAATTGACAGTTTATACCTGAAGTAGCGTGACGTCACGACTACTTGACCGGAAGTTGTCATCGGAGACGTCTCGGGTGTACCTAGCGTTTCGTTCATCTAATCTGTAGATATCGATCAAGCCCACCTAGTCAAAATCATAACGTAAATATGTAATGTTATACGCACGGAAATTTCTTTCCGGTAGTTTGAGGCATAACCTGTGTGATTAGTCAGTCAGCGTTCAAAATGAAATATGACGCATGGTGTTTCGTATTTGATTATTACGCTTACCCTGGTCATTGCTGTCATTTATTTCCAGGGTCGACTTTTTAGTTGAAAGAACCCCTTTGTTCACGGATTTTCAGCGAGACAATTTTCAGGTGACGTTTAATGGCGTTGATATGATATGATATGGGAGTCTTTCGTCTATGGTTCTCCGACTTTCTGAGTGCGAATCAACAGGTGGTTGAAATAACCGCATCCATGCTAGCCCTGACAGAGGATGTTGAGGGCCCGCACCAACGCCGGGTCAGGATATCCCCTCATCACTGCACTACTCATCATTTCGCACTTTATGACTTTAAGAGATGTAGTTGTGTAAATATCATATTTCACTGGATTTCAAAATGTTAAACAATTCAATCGATTATACGGTTGATCTTCTCTATTGTGTCAAACCATTTACTACAGTGTCTCCCTTCTGTGTCAATTTCATATTATATTTCATGTTATATTTCAACCTTACAGTAAATTGTAGGAACTACAGTGTGTTGCTATTATATAGTACACGTGTCTAGTTTTATATACAGTACTTGATAATTTTATTGTTTACACTCTGGTCAGTACATTGACTTGTATCTGTTATTTGTATTTCTGTTTTCGTCAACTTTTCTCCGAAGTGATGGTTTCGTTGGCAAATACACAAATATTCTATCTGTTTAATATTAGTTTTTCTGAACTTTGGTTTTGAATACATATATCATTTTGGGTCACATTGTTAGAGTGATTTATAGATGACGTCATAACCGATTGTGGTAGATAAGAATGACAGTTCAACCTGCTAACTGGACGTTAACCGCAATATACTTCGGTTAGACTTGTTCTATGACCATCATTAACAACAACAACAACAGCATCATCATAACCACCACCGCCGCAGCCGCAGCCGCCGCCACCACCACCACCACCACCGCCGCCGCCACCACCACCACCATCATCATCATCATCAACATCATCATCATCATCATCATCATCATCATCATCATCATCATCATCACCACCACCACCACAACCACCACCACCATCATCACCATCATCATCATCACTACCACCACCCCATCATCATCATCATCATCATCACCACCGCCACCACCACCACCAGCAGCAGCACCAGACAACAACAACAACAACAAACAAATAAACAAACAAACAAACAAACAAACAAACAAACAAACAAACAAGCAAGCAAAACAATAACAACATTATCATCATCATCATCACCAACAACAAAAACTACAACAACGTCGTCTACCAGCTGCCGCCGCCATCATCACTACAACCACCATCACCCCCCTTATTCATACTTTCCTATCCGACCCAGTCCCCCACATCTATTCATGTATGTCTTCTTCTTCTTCTTCACAAGTGGTTGTACATCGTAGAGATCACACAGTTCACTTTTTATCGTTTTGTATATAATTTGGATTTTTAACTATTTTTTCCTTCGGAACATTAAAAAGCTTTAGTACCTCGTGACGCCACCAGAATAGTCACCACAAAGAGTTCGTCACCTCGCTATTGTTAATCTTCACAGAACTGTATCTGATGAGGCCATTCTTAGGTGACACACACTCGTTATTTCCAGGTATTGCAAAAGTTTGGTATGACAGCACGGCAAACGACAAACCACCCACGGTAACGTGTTGGCGGCTCTTGAGATATTTAACAGAGTCATGACAAACAATGATTTGACAAATACTTGTAATATTAATTTCAATACCGTAATATTCTATATTTTCATATGTGTACCAAATTAAGGGGCTTTGAAAGGGTTGAACAAGGGAAGTAGAATCTAACCACAGCGTTGGAGTGAACACCTGAACGTACGAACAGAGAAAAAATGAAATTTGAATAGAAATAACGCACTTCAGGTTTTTGGTGTCGTCGTGACCTTTGACCCGGGCCTGTGACTAAATACTTAATGTGGTAACTAAATGAAACAATTCATTGTATACCTATGTAGCAAATATTTTTAAGGAGGTGTGAAATGTACACAGAAATGTGCAACATTTTATCTGTCGTGACCTGTGTCACAGTACAATGGGATGACATCATCGCCACCATGGCGTGTGGGCGACAACTTCAACTCCTACGAGTTCCTTTGTTCTCAGTCAGGTGAATACCACGTAGTTACCGTTATAGCGTAGCAGAAGATATTGCAAAGAAACAACATTAACAGGGTTGATTTGGGATTTTTTTTTCAATTTTCCTTGAATCTTTTTTTTTTCAAATAAGAAGATTCATAGATACAGTAAAATATTAATTTCTAGGACAGTCATCCTCTGTCAAACCGTTATCAATGTCTTATCAATGTCCAACTCTGTGAAGACTTGGAGCTAAGTTTATTTACAGTTGCACCGCCTTGAAAAGGCATTTTTAATATTCTACAGTGGCATGTTTACGAAAGCGATTAATATTTTTAATGTTTATTAACTTGTACCTCACATTGTCCGGGTATTTGGAATTGTTCGTCGTCGCGTCCAATGTCGTTTTACCACCACCACAAACCTGAGTTCTGGAATGCGACGACTGTTATCTAGAACGACCATCAATTACCTGGTGTATCAATTTGATTCAAAACTGGTGTGGTGAATACCGCTCGATTTCTTTATTTACCTCTGTTTTCCTTGGTTTAGTTTCGTTTGTTTTCGATTTTGCTGCATGGAAGGTGGAGATCACTCGAGCTCCCGGAACAACATCAAATTTAACAAACGACACTAAATGAAGCAATTAGAGGTAAATGCAGAAATCAAGCCGTATTCACCACTTCAGATTTAAATAAGATTATTGGTTTATCCATTGATGTTGGGGTATGAGTTTACTTTTGGTATGTGACCTAAGCTTCGCACGTTTGTGACCTAAGTGACGCAGGGATGGGGGGGGGGGGGGGGTTGAACCCGGATGTAAGAAGTCGATTTACAAGTTTACACTATTAGGCTCTAGCTATCGATTTGATCGCATGTAAAACTAATATCTCACTTTGTTAATTTTCTGATCAACGTAACAAGATAAAAAGGACAACAACAGCAAATTTAAAATCAACAGGAAAAACTAATCAAGTATATAGTCCTTACACCAAATATTTCACTTCGTGTATTGGCGCAGGAAAATAGGTATTATGCACTGAATGTAGGGTATGTAATGTTGAGAGATACATGTCTCCCAAGTTTTTGAAAACCATGTTGGTGCTATAGATGCATTTTGGTACATGCAACGTAACAACATATCTGTACTAAGCTTATAGCATGTAATGAACTGATATCTATACAAGATATTTTGATAGAGTCATGATTATAATAAACAGAATCACGGCCTGGAACCATGTCCATTTCAGCCGTGTCAGTTTCAGGTCACGTGCAGGCTTTCCATTGTCTGGAACCGCGTCCATTTCAAGTCCTTTCAAGCCTTCCCATTAATACATGTAACTTTTCAGCATTACCAAGCTACTATCACCGTTCAAGTCGACTGCCTTCAGACAATTGAAGTCCTCTCAGCGACCCATTTACGGTATGCACGTACTCTAACATGGTATACATTCTCTGTGGGTCACGCAAACAGTCGCGTGATGGTCACTAACAAACATAATGACAGTTATTAATTGATGTTTTTTTCACAACCTGTGTCACTATTGACTGCAATTCCATGTTTGAACAACTCTGAGAGCTCACTGAGATGATTGATGGTACATGCGGTTATACCGAAATAAATAAATAAATAAATAAATAAATACATAAATAAATAAAAAAATGACAATAGTTTGTTTGTGTTGATTAATATAGCATATATGTGACATCGTACTTGCGTACCAAGTCTACATTTGTCGAATTCTTCCCTTGCTACAACCTACATGTATACTGTATATTTTGAGATATGTCTATAGATGTATCAGTGAAATCTAGACGTGGTATGAGAGCTTTGTTACCGACGGGTAAACATTTTAGTCTCATTTTCTCGTCGTCACACCTAACTGTAATTAATAAGTTAGGTCAGTTAACACATAACACGATGGTATTGGGTGCATGTATGTTGTTGTTGTTGATGCGTACGCAGTCCGGGTGCCTTCTAAATTACAGTTGAAGTCAGAAAGATGAATGAACTATTTTTACTGTATTTAAGGTCAGCGATAAATGATACTGTTCATCCAGGTATATATAATACGTACACAGTTATGTGATATCTTAGTTACCATCACTAAAGTACCCAATTAGGGCGTTATGTTTTCTCGATTTTTGGCCAGATTCAGAGAATATAAGCTTAGGTCGATCGGATTGTGAGAATTATAAAAAAAAAAATACATCCATCCACATTTAAAGTAAGTAGCCTATTGTACAACTTGAAAAAAAACAAAGATCCCACTACCATGGACAGTAATTATTAAACTTGATAGACATTTATCTTTAATCTTTTGAATGATATTACAAAATTTACATATAATTTGCATAAAGTTCTCAGTATTAAATTCTCAATGGAAGAACTAGTGACGTATCATATATTATATTTCCTTCCAGGCATGGATATGTCCAAAATATCATTGAACGCTAAGTGATGACCTCATCAGTATACATGCTTGAGGAGTAGGTAGAAAGTTTTTTAACTCACCTAATATATGGTTCAATTATGGTCGGATAAACTGCATTTCAAATAACATAACCTATATACCAAGCAATATGAAAACTAGAAAATACACCAAAGTTTCACTTTACATGTAAACATAATCAAGACCCTTGATATTTGAAAAAATATGCACTCAATGAATTATAAAATAAATTGTAATCACGTTGCATTGGTATTTAGTACTGTCAATGAGGTCTTCAATTATTGCATTCTGTAAGTTCAGATTGTCCCTGCAGATTAATGTCCTGTCCCTCCTGTTCTAAATGGTATAATACATATACATAGTTTAAAATTGTGATATGTCCGTTATACGGCTGACAACACAAAATGCTCTGTTTGATGTCTTCTTCTTTTTTTAAATATATTTTTGTGCTGGGAATTGCTCCCAGCGATTTTCAGTTATATAGACATATATGTAAATGTCATATATGTAGACATATACACACAGTCACGCATGCTCAGTTTGACTCATCAAATCTCGCTAAAAGTAAATTCGTTACAGCTAATAGTGTAATATTATCCAGTAGAGTTGATCAAAGGTAGAATTTCGAGAGCGTTATGTCTTATATACATTTATTTTCTTCTTCCAGTCTGCTATCTATTTTCAAGGTATTTGCCATTTCAATTTAGCGTTTACAGTCATGCTACAAAAAACCGAAGAAGAACGATGAAAACCGCCGATAGCTAAACAACCCCTGACCTGGGTTATGACCTCTGACCTCTGGTCAGGTTATGACCCTTGTCTTTGCATTGTGTTGTAATCTGACAGCTTCAATACATTTATCGTCCACCGTTTCTAAATGTTAGGGCCTCGAGCTCCTTTTCGGCGCCTTGCGTGATATGGATGAATCAACTGAAAGAGTTTTAAGAATTCTGTCTGCTGGCAGGTCACATGGTATGGTCTTCGTAGAATAGATAGTGCCAGGACTTCGTGTCAGGTTGATCACCTTCCCTGTGAAATGAAAATATTGCATTCTGGGTTTAATTTGAATTTGGTTTCTTTACTTCCTGTTCTAATCACTGTGTGTTATTAAAACCCAAATACCACATACAGCAGTTAATGTATGCTACATGTAACCCTGATGTTTGTTCGTGTTGTGGGAACCAAGCTCACTTCAAACACCTGCTGGGTTACATGAAGTATATTTACGTTGCTGAATTTCACTCTTTTGATAAAGATAGTGTCATCTAATATCGAAGGGTATGTATAAAGACCATACCCTGGTCTCTATACCCCCATTCTTGCAAACCAGAGGACATATTTCTGCTGATCCAAAAGTAACGAAATGTGTACCGCTGGTCTTATGCATGCCGTAAAACAGGCTATGGTTTACGACTATGCTTAATATGTATGATTAGCACGTAAACGTATAGTTCTAAAGATAAATAATATAGATGAATAAAAAAGTCAAACCAAATCATCATAGAGGTGCGACACAAAAATTGCCAAAAATTTGTAGTTGTGGTAATTTGGTATTAAGGTATCTGATAGTAACCATAGGAGTACGTGGTATTTACCCTTCAACTTGTTTATCAGGTTCAAACACAACCAATTTACACATTTTTTTCATGTCAAATAATATTGTTATTGTAAAGATTGAGTGAGACGACCTTGGCGACCTTGTACACGCGTTTGTTTTATTCGTTGACTTTGAATTGTGATATTGGTATACGGCAGCAGTGGCCTCGTACTGAACCATCTCGCCCCACCCCCCTCCCCATCACCACCGTGATCATTTATTTAGGCTGGTACTAATCGTTGGAGTGACCGTGGACCATACATGTGTGACATTGTGACCGGATTATGCGTAAAAGTAAAGAGCCATGACAACTCGTAATTTCCATCGATGTGTTCTTCGTCACGTGATCTACACGCGTCAAGTTCATTATTTATGAAACTCAATTTATTCCATTCCATTCATCTTTTCATATTTAAAGTAAATTTACAAGCCTTACAGAGCATATCAAAAATTGTAAACTCATCACATCACTAGTACTCCTGTACCACACGAGCTGACCCGTGTGTGGTAACCACAAGGTGTTTTGTACAGTACCAAGCAGAAGCAGAAACAGAAAGAAAAGGTCCAAATATAGAGTGTCGGGACAAAAGTGATGTCATCATCATCTAGAGGTTTTCCCATAAACCCTTGCAGCAACCCCAAACCCCCAAAAAATGCAGAAATGCAGCGTTGAAAATGTTGAAAGAAGTTAGCTCAGAACGAGGCCGATGTCCTTTCAAAGAGGTTTACGTTCAGCAGATAGTAAGATTTTTTGTCGTGATGATAAGATAAAGAGCTGACCCTGGAGAACTGACCTTCGATAAATGAACCAGGTTCGACTACGCACATAGATATACTAGTAATACTGTTATATTGCGGGAATGTTGAACAAAATCTATTTGATACTAGTTTCTGTTGCCTACACTTAACGAATCTGTAAAGCAATACTGAAGATATTGCACATCGATTTAGATTTGTTGGTATAATATGTTGATGGACCTTTGAAGAAAGCACAACGAAATATTATATCTCTGCGTCACTGCGGAAACATCACCTCAGTCCCGATCCCATGTCCGTGATAAATTGCGCCCTCTATCAGTTATTTAACAATTGCCTGTACATTTTAAACATACCGTACGTTTGTTTGTTATCGCCGATTTTTAGTCATAAACAGGATGGCATGAGTAAGGATATGACAACAACATGAACAGAGTCATTCCAGTCCCTTTCCTCCTAATAATGATCTTCATCCCCCCCCCCCCCATCCCCTTCGAATTCCTTCCCGTAAGTTCCCTCATAGTCTGGCGTTCAAATTTTAGTCTCAGACCGAACCCCTCTGATTTGAGTTGTTTTTCTTATCTTTGTGATTCATGTAAAACAACCTACACTAACTACATGTACAATCAAATTTGACCTTGACCTGAAGTACTGTAATTAAATCATTCACAAGTCGGGCCTTTCGGTAATTCTGTTTTGCCCTCACAATATATTGATCATTACTACGGTGGTACTTCTATGCTACAGGCAACGTTGATGAGTGCTAGATTGCATACCTGTTCATCTAATCTATTCATCTAACAAAACTGCACATCTTAGCCATTCAACAGCATAATAAAATGGACGAAATACCGTAAAAGTACGAATTACGGGGTTAGCAAACTTGTTATTAAACTCATAAATCTAGTAATAAATAGCTACGGATTCCACTATCAGACGATTACAATTTTGGATATGTGGGTGTTAGTGAATACTGAGGGGTGCTATTCAGGTTTAAAGTTGGCAACAAAAGTGTTACCGAGCGAGAGAAATCAACATCGTGGTAAAACTTCGCCATTTTAAGGTGGTGTACTAATCTTCAAGCTAAAGAGGTTAATCGTTACCTCTTTCGTCGACAATCAGACGTGTTTAAAAAGAAGTGCTTAATTCTACGTTCAATCCAGCTGAAGAGGTAAACTGGTGTTTGGACAGTTTCTCCACCCCCACCCCCCCCCCCCCATCCTAACATTGAGTCTTCCCTCCTTGACTACGGCGCGGCGTCACTGAGTCATAAACACGTGAGGATTCAATGATTGGGTAGTCTCCGTACACCGTGACGAGCGCCCTCACACATCATTCAACCCCTATTGGGTTGAATTTTACAGTAAACCAAATTTGTCTTCGATCTAAAATTAAAATAATTTTCACTGTAACTATAGGTAATATGGACATCGGATTAATTAGTCACTTCAGTAAAATATAATACAAGTAATATATTAACACGTACCTTTCTCAAATAGGACTTCAGTTCCATTCTGAACTCTCACTTTAATTTCATGTTGAGGGTCAACAGATCCAACAACTATTCGTACTGTGTTGGCATCAACAACAAAGTCGAAATTCGACCGGATATAATTCAAATTCTTAAATTTAATGCTGTTTATATTTGGAGGTAACACGGGGTCAAAGTTCAACTTGTCTATGTGTAGTCGGAAACCGCCATACCCAAACATAACAGCCTGTAAAAAGCCACCCATGCCAGTTATAAAATTAACAGCTCCCATTCCACTGCGAGCTTCTGTCCATACCTTCAATAAATAGAGTAACATGAACATGTAAACTCCAAAGTCAGATAAAACAACTACAAATGTATCAGTTGTCGATGAGATGTATTCACTACGCTTATCATAGTTTGATCATGTTATACAAAATATTATAAACTCAAGAATGAGTGTCACGGGAAGGTGTTGAATACATCCTAAACAATATGATACGTCGGTCACCTCGCCGTCTATTTATGATATGCTTTCATATGAGGCAATAACAAACTTACAAACAAACAATGACAAACACATGAGTAACAAACAAAGACTCGGTCAATGTTGTTTCATGCCAATTTTTCAAGTAGAAAGCCATTATAACATTGTTTTATAAATTAAACTGGTACCTTAGTTACAGGTCTGTGTCGCTCTAAAGTATAATATTACCATTTTCATGCGGTCTGTGAAATGTGCAGTCGCTTTTGTTATGCTTTTCGAGGTCCAGTTTGTAAATAAGACTTTCCAGTCAGACAAAACAAAATCAGGTGACCTACCTTAAAAGGCTCTCTCACATACGGAGCGTAGCTTTTTTGAAATAAATCGGCCGCTTTAGCATATTGGCCTAGTTCTAAATGACCAACGGCAAACATTCCCCACGTCATAGCAGGTCCATGAGAATCCGTGGCACTCTCGTAGATGTCCAGATCGTTCTTTCTAATTTCCGGTTTTGTCGGCCACATCAACGGAAAACCGGTCAAGATGACGTCAGCTTGCTTGACACTGGTACCTATTCATCAAATAAAATTATGAAGGAAATACTGAGTATTATTAGAGTTTCAGTTTAATGTACAGCCAAATATGTAGGTTCCTTTATACAACAATTGTTCTTTAATTTCTTGTCAACAAAATCTCTTATGGTCTATGTATTTTTGTAATACCTCATCAGAACACCATAGAAAATGAAAATGGTCGGTAGGTTTGAGTTATCAACGACCACCAGTACCTAAACTTGAATCTTTATTCTGAGTAAATAAATGTGTTGTCGATTTCCCTTTCAATAATGTTGTTCTTACGAAAACAAACAAACAAACAAACAAACAAACAAAAATACATCAACATTAACAAAAACAAGACATATATGAACGATGTGATATATCATTATTTACGTGTCTTTGCAAACGAAAATTATAATACACTCAATATTTCATAAAAAGTCAGTGAAAATGTATTGTAATTTTTCTAAAACCAACTTTTACATAGAAAACGAAGAACAAGCAGTACTTTTTCATGCCACAAAATAAATTCTAATCTATGTGCTCTGACATTACAAAATGTACTATTGTTCTGTTTGTCGTCGGTGAGCGCTGAGGGCGTTATACTAATTTACTCAGCTCAGACAAGCAGACCAAACCACATGAATGCGGTTCATCAGCAAACGTGACTCTGGCTATAAGTGTTGACAAATGTAATCAGAGATAGTTGGGTTACCTAGGTAATAATGTTCATGTTCCGGGTGATATTTATGTTTGGTGTCAATAACTTCAATAAGGTTCTTCCCCTTTTCTTGCCATTCCATCGGTAGCGCTTTGTCACCCGCCATGCACTGAAGAAACTGAGCGAACGAAATTGTTTGACTAGCTCCAACATTCGTGTAAAAAGAGTTGTCCACGTGCTTCGCGTATTCATCTGGGCACATGACTCCTGAAAATGTATAAATTCGTTATTTCTCTCACTATTTGTTGATTCGTCAAATTACTATAATGTCAGTATTTATGGAAATGAAAAAAAAAAACATTTCTTATAGCTTTATTTGATATGGAGATTGCTGTAACTCGGTTAACACGTAAATGCGCATAGGTAATACACCGTTTAAATTTTTGCCGGTGTTTAGCTCAAGAAAACTTCAACTGGTTCTCAGTTAAAACATCAAGAACAAATCATGGGTCACCGTACGAATTTATTAAATCATAGACCCTAGAGAGACATGGTCTATGGTTAAACAGAGGTCAAAATGTTATCAAAATTAAATCATTTTAGAATCCAATATGGCCGCCGTCCAATATGGCCGCCAAATACTGCACCAAATAAAAGATTGTCGAGTTCCATGAAAAAAAGAGAACGCGGTGGACCCCCAATTTCTTTTATTATTTCAAAAGGACCTGAAGCAATTTTCAAAATTCGACATGGCAAAATTTGGAGAGGTCTTAAGAACTTTGATTCTAGGTAAAATCTACATCCTACCTGAAAATCAGTGTTGGTTGGCTGAGATTCTCATGAATATATGGCCTGCCTACTGCAGGCTACACGCAGTCATTGTGTTAATAGTAAACTAGTGTAGAGCTAGTATTATCAACAGGAGTCTCCAAACATCAGCAAGATTTGTTCATACAACTACAATTATATGACTATTTTCTAATAAAAAAATTAGCGTTCTACCTTTAATCTCCCAGGCATCCAAAACTTTTCTTTGGGTCACGCGACTCTGCCAAAAATTGGCCATTTCGTAGACGAACTCACGCCCCCAGTCTTTCAACCATTTCATATCTTGAGTCGCCGAGAAATACTGTCGTGCTGCAAAAGCAATGTCACTTGTTATATGTTGTTCATTTTCCCTGCATGCCATGCACAATTTTCTCGGCGTTACCTCGGCTCCAGTGAAGGCAGACTCCCACGGATAACGAGTTCCAGAATGGCCGTTCTCTTTAGCGCGTTTTCTGGCAGCTTCTCTACCGTACCAGCGATACGATAGAATGTCCTTGGCATGCTCGGGATAGAACATCAACATTGGCGGGTACATCCACGTTTCGGTGTCCCAAAAACTATGCCCTTGATAATCTGTAGCATTCGCACCGTTCGCAAGACCACCTGGACTAAGACCGAAGAATTGGTTTTTCGGTTGGTTCGTTTCATGTAGAGCGGGAAGCGAACTGAGTATATAGTAAAACGATCCGTATATATATTTCCCAAGTTTAAGATCATCAACTTCGATCCCTCCTTCTTCCCAAGTTCTTTCCCACAGTTGGCTATGTTTTTCTAGAAACGATTTTGGATTTTTGTTTATTTCTGTCATAGCATCGTCGAAGTCTCGCTTTGCGACATTTTGATCCTGATCTACTGACGTCACATATGTCCATATATGGGCATCTTGATCTTCTGCCATGACCTCTACCTCTCTTGGCATATCCGTATAATAGACATATACAGATATCTTCGGACTATCTCCTGTCTTTTTATCGGACAATTCGGGTTCGATGGTTGTACCACTAATTTGCCTGCAGAGACGAACAAAATTGTATTTGTATTACGAGAAATTTATCAGAATTTCTTGAAGATAAACCTATCAAGTGTAGCTATCGGTGTATTATGCATAATACATGTGTAAAAGATTATCTTTTCTGAAACTATCGTACACTAAACGGGTACATCGTATGGTGTGGCAAGCTCACCAGATTCTTTTGTTTCCATCGTCACACTGTCTCCGAATATTTTAGATCAACATTTAAAGCGATACTCAGCAAGTTTGTACTTCTGTGTTTTATCAGATGCATGATTGTGTGCAATTACGGAGCTCTATAGTTCCCTGAAAGTCGTCTGCCCATGAATACTGAACCACCCACCCCACCCCCACCCCCGGGAAATCCCACAATGTGGGAAATACACCGACTAGTCAATGTATCTCTGAATTATATGTATATCTCGTACTAAAAAATTACATACACACAAGCAAATGCATTACACAGACAGACAGACAGACAGACAGACAGACAGACAGACAGACAGACAGACAGACAGACAGACAGACAGACAGACAGACAGACAGACAGACAGACAGACAGACAAACAGACAAACAAACAAACAAACAAACAAAATTATAACTCTTCATAGTCTTACCAGGCCCTATTATTAGCTTTAATGTATTCTTTAGGTTCATCAAACAAGAAGTCTTGGCTTGCTTTTCCTTCGTTCTGTTCCAATTTCAGTTGAATGTTTTTGGTATCATCTGAACGTGATGTAGTTCTTGAGAATTCTACCTGTGTTACAAGTAAACGGGTGAAGTATTGGTGAGCATATATGTTGACAGTCACTGCAAACTGTGGGTGTTGAATAACTTCTTGCCAAACACCTGTAAGGAAATGAAAAAGTGTAGTCTTGTGTTTGTGTATACACTATACTGGAATTTCTCTAAGAAGAACAATAATACAATATTAAATGTACATGTCAGTATGGAAAAATAGATAGCATACTACAAAATGATTTGTTTAAATTTGTTACGTACATGTCTGTCTGTCTGTCTGTCTGTCTGTCCGTGTGTGTGCGTGTGCGTGTGCGTGTGTGTGTGTGTGTGTGTGTGTGTGTGTGTGTGTGTGTGTGCATGTATGTGTATGTTGTAGGTACAATGTATGTGACTATTTCTATCTATCTATCTTTCTACATGTATCTATCTATCTATCTATCTTTCTACATGTATCTATCTATCTATCTACCAATCTCTAGCCAAATATCTATCTATATATTGTATACATCTATGTAACTGTGTGATTCTCTATCTGTGTGTCATATCTTACCATTTCGAACATTTAATCTGTATCGTCTTGACAATTCCCTCTCGACATCTTCATCGAAGTGAACTCGAATTGCATTTTTGGATGGTAGTCTTGCACGATGACTAAAGCCTGGAAAGGAAACACTGGTCAGAGTCCCGTGGGCAACTTTATGATCAAGGAGTGTTATTCCCACACTCTGAAACTTTATTTGGCTTACTTCAGTGCAGTTCCTTATTGGTTTATCTGCGTCATTGTAAAACAAGCAAGTGAACACTAACATGAAAGGGGCTGCATATTTTTTTTTCACTCAAAGAAATCGTCAGACAGACGAGCAATAATAAGTTAATAATAAAGTGTACATTTTCCTGAAATCAAATAAATGCATATTATACTTGTACAGAATATTTTTGAACTTGTTTGCCCGTTTATGTGTTACAGTATATATCTTCTGCTTGTTGGCAAGTGTATCTGGCAGTCAATTTTTTTTTATTTTCCAGTGAATTATATATACTCATTGAAATAAAAATCGAAACATCACACTGTCTTAAATATATTTTAATGATTCTATTTCCCCCCCCCCCTCCTTTATTATTTATTTATTCTGACTAAAACCCTTACACGAGTTCTCGGAATACCAGACAGGTGGGTACTACTGAGAAAGTATACCTCATACAATCTCCTAACAAGATATTAAAGTCACCTCAATAGCCGTATTCGTTGAGTGTCTTACCTTCCTTTCCGTTGTATACTCCATTGATGTAAGTACTATTACTGTATATCACTGTTGCTATATGTCCATTTCCTACTGACGGCATGTATCGAGTGTCTATTTCACCATTACGTAATAGTGGCAATCTACGAAGAAACGTACAATACTCTGATCATGAGCTATGTTGATTTTATACTCTCTAGATCTCACAGTCAACTGGGTTCATAGCTAAAACCTCTATACTTTATTACATTTTTCACTTCTATCCAGTACATATAATAGTATTGAATTCAGACAATATCAAACCGTATAACCTTATAATGCACAGTCATTAGTAACATGACACTAATCCTCTCTCCCGTCCTTCACCTTTCTGTTTGTTTGTTTGTTTGTTTGTTTGTTTGTTTGTTTGTTTGTCTGTCAGTTTGTCTGTATGTCTGTCTGTCTGACTCACTCACTCACTCTCCTTCCTCTCCCCTCCCCCTCTCCCCCTCCCTCCCTCCCTCTCTCTCTCTCTCTCTCTCTCTCTCTCTCTCTCTCTCTCTCTCTCTCTCTCTCTCTCTCTCTCTCTCTCTCTCTCTCTCTCTCTCTCTCTCTCTCTCTCTCTCTCTCTCTCTCTCTCTCTCTCTCTCTCTCTCTCTCTCTCTCTCTCTCTCTCTCTCTATACTTTGACGGTTACGGCGTTGTTCAGATACATCGTTAGTTGGTCGTACCTCCTAGCCCTCGAATATCAACAGCTTGTTTTTTACTTGTCTGTGCATGATGTACAAGCTAGGGAGGTACGTCCAGCTAACGATATCGATGTATCTCAACAGCGCCGTAAACCGACTAGACTGCACTTGGAACACTTCTAAGCTTGAAAGACTTACTCTGTAGACTCATATATTGTTTGTTCCAAACTAACATCTTGTATCTCTTTCCTTGTAAGCATACGATCGATATCCAATCTAAACTTAGCCCATGGTGATTCCTTGTCGTCATAAGTCTGTATTTGCTGGTAGCAAATAAGTACAAGACACGATGTGATTGAGATAGCAATAATAAGTGCAAATAGTCTGGAACGTCTCATTCTCCTAGATCGTATAGCTGAAATGACATAAAAAAATATATATTTATATACATCGGATTTCAAAACATCGTTCAGCTTTGATACAACCACATAGATCTAAATAAGAAACTGCATGTGTTGCACTTTAATAGCAAGATGTCAATGTATTGCTACATTTTCTTTCTTGTCTGTGATTTTGTCTAAATAAACCGTACTGCAACAGGAAGCAGCAGACACGCGGACGCCAATGTTTTCACTCTGCATTTGAAGTCTGCATGGTGACAACAAGTCAGTTCAGTTCATTGAGACAAATTTCATGCAATCTTGATGTGTCATGTGTAGTTTCTTATTAGCTGCGGCATGGTTGTATCAAACAGAGAAGCTCTACGGTATTTTGAAATACGCTGTATTCGGATTGTACAACAAAATAATGAGATGTTTTCCAATTTCAAGGTTCCCCAAAAGCCACAGACAATGGCTTTCCCAGATGTGAAATGATAAATAACCTTTATTTCTGAACTTTATCACCGTCATCTATTGCCTGGTTGTTGTATTAAAAGTTAAAAACTTCTTTATAGTGTGGGGGGGGGATTTGACAAGGTATTTGTGTGGATTGGGATCAGGAGCAACCACGGCATAAATCGTTTTAAATAACCATAACTGTTTTAACCTTGTAAAATGCATTAGACCTGGTTTCACTGGACAATCTCATGCTTTTGAAAAAAAAGCTTTTCTCAAGGATCACACCATATATGCATATACCAATCGTCATGATGAAGTGATGAAGGCTATCTGCGACCCCGGAAGTTATAGATATGAACAATGTTAATATGCAAATATATGCAGTCGTCCGAGTAAATACGCATGCATGTACGCCTCCTGGCACTCACAACATAATGTACTCGAGAATGATCGTGGTCACAAACGTTTCCCCGTTGTCTACAATCATGATACATATAGCCTAGTGTGTCCATATATTTCAAACCACACCAGGTATTCCTAATACGACAGCCCGACATAAATAACTCCGTGTAGCACTAACATTGTAATGTAACGATGTATATGAAGAAGATCGAGTTTATTCCCGGGAGTACAGTGTACGCAATACTCAGTATTATAAATGTGGAGGACTAACAACAACATTTTCTCAAATACGTGCAAATCAGGAACAGTACTAGTGCCTACCTGATAGTAAACGTCCCAATATCATACAGTGCTTTAACAAACCCTACTTCTAGCTATCAGTATCACTATCGGGCACCATTTTACACAACGGTTTCAAATTCAAGATGTAATACTTGGTATATTGGCATCGATCAGCCACCTGTGTCCTCTCACTGTGTCTGTCACCTAGACAACCACGCATCGCCTGTCGTTGTCGAAAGTCGATGAATTCGCAGTCGATCCGGTAGTTTTAATATTTTTGGATGTTTGCGCGACAGATCAGCGTAGAGTAAAGGTCAAGTATAACAAATCATTATTCGCAGCTGAGGTCAGGCGGTGACCTGCCACAGGTGGCGCTCAAACAATTATCGAACCTTGAATCTGCAGCGGAGAAACTGAATGATCTTTCTCTGTTGCGGTATTTCTGGTACTCTGCCTTCGATGTCTCTTTAGATAAGAATGTCGCTTCAAAAGATGATGTAATACTCAGTGAACTGGCACTATATAAACATGTACTTTTGGGCGCGTAAATACATTGTGAAAATGCCCATGCATTAGTATTATCCGCAATATCTATCATTTGATTATTATACTCTACAAATTAAGAAAGGCAAAAAATGGCAAACTCAGATAAATGTGATATTCAATTTACATGCGTGTAATGATAATGCTAAAAGCATTAAGATATCTGCTTCAATTACTGCTAAAATTATTGCTATCAGGCTAGCATATGTACGTTTCTACAATATGGCTGTGTGTGTGTGTGTGTGTGTGTGTGTGCGCGCGCGCGCGCGTGTCTGTGTTGGGGTGATAATATGAAACAGAATAATAAATAATTTTATTCCATCAATATCTGTCCAGTAATGAAGGTCAGAGTTCGCGTCTTTGACCTTTGACCTTTATACACGTATTATTCATCTGGTATCGCTGCCAATCCTAGTCGTTACACATATATACCATTTTTAAAAATGTTGTTTTATATTTTGAACTTTTTCATCAAAAATTGACACTTGATGTATTTCCGACAATACAATGGTGTTTGGATGATATGCAGAATTAGAGAAAAGAGGCGTTTCTCACTGACACGCCAACCTCAGGAGTTAAAGATTCTCCAATGCCGTTAATTTCATCGAAGCATTTTGAAGAAGCACTAGTACAATTCTTATTCAAATGTCAAGTTTCACGTCACTAGTCATTCCAGACAGTTGATTGGATTGAAGTTCTTAATATTTGCATATAATGACGTGATATTCAGATTATCATCTCAGTGTACCGACGCTTATTACTATAAATGTTATTCTTAAGAAATTTATCCAAAATACTTTACTATTAAAATATTCTTATGACAGGTGGTGCCAACAAGCAATGTATATAAATTCTATTCCTCTGAAATTGTGATAAGTTTGTATGATATCAACCCGCCACTTGACGTCAGTAGACAATCTGCCACTCATTCTGATCTTATATGTAATAGTTTCTTTTGTCTTGAGTCAGTTTGAACTTGATTTTACGTTAAACAAAGGCTATACAAATATAACCGGAGACTAATTTCACACTAACTCTCATTGTTTTCGCTAAAAAATATAGTTTTCTCCATTGTTTCATCATTTCGCTTTCTTTTGTTATTCATGTTTCATTGTATCTAATTGGAATATCTTGCTTTGTGTTCAAACTTGTATATTGGTTTTGTTAGAGATAATAACGTGCTTGGTTTAAAACAATAGAATCCATTACAATAGATACCATATTGGTTTTTTCTTTGCAGTAGATGCTTTCTAGGTACAAAATATCTAAAGTTCATTTCTACGTTTGGATATGCATGGGACATCAATTTTAACAGGATAGCGAAATAGTGTAGTAGCGTCAAGTCTACATGTAAGCTATATTTTGCTCTGTATAAAGTAAACTGACTCATCAGAATTGATAACCTGTGAAGAATCGAAGGTACTAGGTATAGTCTTGTGTTCACTTACAACTCTCAATGTCTCCTCTTCATTACCGAATCATTAAGTTACTTAATACAAGTACTCGGCTAAGTGACACATTATTTCAATTAGGCCTACCTATAGCTAACTGACAACTTTCCATATAAAACAAAATTGCCGATTACATGTACTATTCCTAAATACTGTTTTAAACAAATACCAGCTGTCAACCGATTGCCTTCAGTAATAAGGGCAAACAGGTAAACCTAAATTGTTATGCAAATGGCTCATTAAAATGAAAGCTACATCAATAAGCTTGAGAGGTCACGTGTGCTTTGTTATCATCAATGTATATACCAAATTATATAAAATTTTAAGCTTTCATTCTTACATTTATTAAAAGTAAGCTTACTCATCAACATTTTTAAAAAGTACATTCTAAGTAAACTTTATAGTGCACGAGTATTTTGTGAAATCAGCGTAGCCTGTGTACATATTGTGTGAAATTTTAAACTGTAAGTAACAATTTCAAGATACTTTACTCGTTTACTCCTCACCTTTCCCACCTTATCTCATGTCCATCCCATAATCTATCACCATTAATTCCCCTAATTCCTCGAAACAATATACCTACACCGCGTACGCACTCGTTTGCAGAATGAAAAGAACCCTTGAAGTCTCGCGTTATGTGGAACATCTGCGAGATCATCACCAGTGGCAACGCTACAATCGATCGTCAAGTTCCATATATTCTTGTTTCTGCCATCACTTTGCGTGCAGCAGAATGACTTCGCTCCACAAAATACCGCCTTGATAGCGCATGAATATGAAACTCTCGGCAATACTGATACTGTTGCTGAGGTTTTGGCTACGTATCACGTACAGCCTAGCGATTAAGCTACCGTTGGTGGGAACATGTATCCGTATTTCAGAGAAATTGATTTTCTCTTCCATTTCCATCTTCGATGACTTGGTGAAGATCTTCAGGGGTATGCCATTACTGGTTGTTGTAGTTCCACCATTATGGATTCCGTATTTCTTGATAAAATGGACCTGGAACCGACTTGGACTGAGACAATGGATTTCTACCCGTATTGCCAATGTGAAAGTAAAAGTTACCAAGACATGGAAGAATTTCTACTGTTGGGGAAACTTGACGAGGTTGCTCAGAACGTGTATTGTACTGTGCCACCGACTACCAGTTATCAGCCGACTATGCTCCTTCGTGGACAAAGCTATCGCTTTCCCCGGTAAGGCTACATCGTTCTTTACCAATGTCATCAACAACGTAATGCAAAATGTGTTGACAGATCCAAGAAAGACAATTCCTTCATTTTCGAGTATGGCAAAAGTTCGCCGTGTTGCGAACGAATTCGCCACTTTCACTGTGAAGAAACTCGTAGTACGCGTTCCACTAATGCCATTCTTGTTTTATTATACTGACCTGATTCTGAACCGGCCATGGACATATTTGACGGACACAATTTTCACTTCCAAGGAGCTCCTGACCAGAGTATTCGCATATCCTATGACCTGTGTATTGAATTCTACGAAATCGGTCACTTGGTGCTTCTCTGTCGCTAACCAAGTCTTCCGCCATCCTCTGATGGCGATTGATTCGCTCCTTGACTATTGCAAACGAATCTCTGGAATTGACGGCGCTGGACTCTTGAACATCGGATTTGAATATTTCCAAACTCTGTTTAAGAGAGTGTTCATATTTCCAATGTTCTGTGTATCAACCGCTATGAAGTTCTTCCAAAGTGTAATCAATTATTGGTTCGCCGTCTTCTATCCAGTCGTACGTATTCCGTTGATGCCAATGATACTCACCTTTCAGTACTCCAAAAGAATCTACGACATCGTTGCTGACATCGGAGAATGTGTATTTGACGATTTTCGGCTGACAACATCAGATGCTACAGCAACAGACAATGAACAGACTGACGATGAACTTGAAATTGATAAACTTGTGAGATGTTACTACAAGAAACAGTTCTTTGTAGTAACTCGTACTCTTCACTCGCTGCTGATGACGATGGACCGATATATACCGTTTGTATGGGTTGTCAAGACAACACTTTGCCTACCAGTTAATTGCGTATTGACCACAAAACGGATTTTCATCGATTCCTCCTCAATGGTTAAAAAGACCGCCTTCAAACCAGTGACGATTCTCTACGATGAATTTCGACGAGTATATAAATCTGCCGACTTTGACACTAATGGAACCGATACTTCTGATTCAACCACATCTGTAACACACGCTGCCAAGGAACTGGTTGATCACATCTTGAGAAAGACCGTTTTAATGATAGCCGATCAAGACAAGGGCCTCAAAGCAGCAACTAACTTTACGACCGGACCTATATAATGACATGGCAAGAGAACAAACGGTTTCTGAATTCGAAGATGCTTATACGGGTATTGTTGACAAAATGATTATCACCTGTCATTAGTGGATAACCACGACACAGACCAAGCTCTATCCGCACAAAATCCAACAGTCATCAACGATCAAGCCAAGAATGTCATCGTCTCTGCAAGAAAACCATACAAAGTGGTGATCGGTTGCCTGTTTATACTGCTTGTAATACTGTTATTCATATTGTTCTTTTAATTGTTGATATTAAATGACTTTTTCCAAAGTCTGTATATCGAAGAGGTGTCTATTTGAAAAAATGTCTGCATCTTAGTGTGTGTGGGTGTGTATGGGCGTGATTAGACCACAGGGAAAAGGACAAATAATCAATTTTGTTCTCCCGATTTTCCGGATTGCTAATATTATTTTCTGTATATTTCAAATAAAGTTTTAAACACTGTTTCCTCTCACTGTTTTTTCATTCTATTTCCTACCTGATATCACTGTCTTATCTGAGTTTATCAGCTTTGCATTAATTAGTAGCTTGCTAGAATAAACCCACTATTTGCCCAAATTAAGACAGTATGCTGTGAGTGTAAACATCCACCGATCCGACTAATGGAGGTCCGTGTTACCTCCTTTATACACGTATTATTCATCTGATATATCAATGCCAATCCTAGTCGTTACACATATATACCATTTTTTAAATGTTGTTTTATATTTTGAACTTTTTCATCAAAAATTGACACTTGATGTATTTCCGACAATACAATGGTGTTTGGATGAAATGCAGAATTAGGCACTTCAGTAAGGCAGCGTTTTCAGGGGAAACGTAAAATGTCTTATTGTGTGTTTCCTGTTGACGATTCACTACATTTTCAAAATTTAAAATCAACGCATTCATCGCCATAGATTCGTCCCATTTCTGTTTTGTTAATAACTATAGCATTTTACACTCGGACATTTAGGTTTATGACAAAAAAGTGCTCGACAAGCAATATTTTGCTTATAGCCTACCTGTAGACTCGACTCAGAGGAGAGTATAATTCCGCTATCCTAACTGACATTTTGATTTTTATCATTTCTTTTTAAATCGAAATGTCAGTGTTAAAACGACAGTATATTATTGACAATCTTTGAATCTCTTTTCAAAGTCAATAACAACTATCGATAACTTTTAGTGGGGAATTACTCAACGAGAGGTACACACGGAATCACTGTACAGGGACACAGCAGAATATAACTTAATATAACAAGAAGATTTATTTCGTAACGTCTGGCCCACCAGTCAAGAGGATGATGAAGATGACCAGATCGTCCAGCTGGATCGATCAGATAGATCGTCCAGCCGAGATAATCCAGCCCCAGATCATTCTCCCCAGATCGAAGAGATCGTCCTATCCTTTCAAAAACACTCCAAATTACAACATATATAGCCCAGAAAAGAGGCGTTTCTCAATATGTAAAATCATTAGAATAGATACCATATTGGATTTTCTTAGCAGTAGATGCTTTCTAGGTACAAAATATCTCAAGTTCATTTCTACGTTTGGAATGTGTGTGACGTCAGTTTAATATGATAGCGGAATAGTGTAGTAGCGTCAATTAAGTCTACAGGTAAGCTATATTTTGCTCTGTATAAAGTAAACTGACTCATCATAATTGATAACCTGTGAAGAATCGAAGGTACTAGGTATAGTCTTGTGTTCACTTACAACTCTCAATGTCTCCTCTTAATTACCGTTAGTTGATACAAGTACTCGGCTAAGTGACACATTATTTCAATTAGGCCTACCTATAGCTAACTGACAACTTTCCATATAAAACAAAATTGCCGATTACATGTACTATTCCTAAATACTGTTTTAAACAAATACCAGCTGTCAACCGATTGCCTTCAGTGCAAACAGGTAAACCTAAATTGTTATGCAAATGGCTCATTAAAATGTAAGCTACATCAATAAGCTTGAGAGGTCACGTGTGCTTTGTTATCATCAATGTATATACCAAATTATATAAAATTTTAAGCTTTCATTCTTACATTTATTAAAAGTGAGCTTACTCATCAACATTTTTAAAAAGTACATTCTAAGTAAACTTTATAGTGCACGAGTATTTTGTGAAATCAGCGTAGCCTGTGTACATATTATGTGAAATTTTAAACTGTAAATAACAATTTCAAGATACTTTACTCTTCTACTCCTCACCTTTCCCACCTTATCTCATGTCCATCCCATAATATCACCATTAATTCCCTTAATTCCTCGAAACAATATACCTACACCGCGTACGCACTCGTTTGCAGAATGAAAAGAACCCTTGAAGTCTCGTGTTATGTGGAACATCTGCGAGATCATCACCAGTGGCAACGCTACAATCGATCGTCAAGTTCCATATATTCTTGTTTCTGCCATCACTTTGCGTGCAGCAGAATGACTTCGCTCCACAAAATACCGCCTTGATAGCGCATGAATATGAAACTCTCGGCAATACTGATACTGTTGCTGAGGTTTTGGCTACGTATCACGTACAGCCTAGCGATTAAGCTACCGTTGGTGGGAACATGTATCCGTATTTCAGAGAAATTGATTTTCTCTTCCATTTCCATCTTCGATGACTTGGTGAAGATCTTCAGGGGTATGCCATTACTGGTTGTTGTAGTTCCACCATTATGGATTCCATATTTCTTGATAAAATGGACCTGGAACCGACTTGGACTGAGACAATGGATTTCTACCCGTATTGCCAATGTGAAATTAAAAGTTACCAAGACATGGAAGAATTTCTACTGTTGGGAAAACTTGACGAGGTTGCTCAGAGCGTGTATTGGACTGTGCCACCGACTACCAGTTATCAGCCGACTATGCTCCTTCGTGGACAAAGCTATCGCTTTCCCCGGTAAGGCTAGATCGTTCGTTACCAATGTCATCAACAACGTAATGCAAAATGTGTTGACAGATCCAAGAAAGACAATTCCTTCATTATCGAGTATGGCAAAAGTTCGCCGTGTTGCGAACGAATTCGCCACTTTCACTGTGAAGAAACTCGCAGTACGCGTTCCACTAATGCCATTCTTGTTTTATTATACTGACCTGATTCTGAACCGGCCATGGACATATTTGACGGACGCAATTTTCACTTCCAAGGAGCTCCTGACCAGAGTATTCGCATATCCTACGACCTGTGTATTGAATGCTACGAAATCGGTCACTTGGTGCTTCTCTGTCGCTAACCAAGTCTTCTGCCATCCTCTGATGGCGATTGATTCTCTCCTTGACTATTGCAAACGAATCTCTGGAATTGACGGCGCTGGACTCTTGAAAATCGGATTTGAATATTTCCAAACTCTGTTTAAGAGAGTGTTCGCATTTCCCATGTTTTGTGTATCAACCGCTATGAAGTTCTTCAAAGGTGTAATCAATTATTGGTTCGCCGTCTTCTATCCAGTCGTACGTATTCCGTTGATGCCAATGATACTCACCTTTCAGTACTCCAAAAGAATCTACGACATCGTTGCTGACATCGGAGAATGTGTATTTGACGATTTTCGGCTGACAACATCAGATGCTACAGCAACAGACAATGAACAGACTGACGATGAACTTGAAATTGATAAACTTGTGAGATGTTACTACAAGAAACAGTTCTTTGTAGTAACTCGTACTCTTCACTCGCTGCTGATGACGATGGACCGATATATACCGTTTATATGGGTAGTCAAGACAACACTTTGCCTACCAGTTAATTGCGTATTGACCACAAAACGGATTTTCATCGATTCCTCCTCAATGGTTAAAAAGACCACCTTCAAACCAGTGACAATTCTCTACGATGAATTTCGACGATTATATAAATCTGCCGACTTTGACACTAATGGAACTGATACTTCTGATTCACATCTGTAACACACGCTGCCAATTGGCAAGGAACTGGTTGATCACATCTTGAGAAAGACCGTTTTAATGATAGCCGATCAAGACAAGGGCCTCAAAACAGCAACCAACTTTACGACCGGACCTATATAATGACATGGCAAGAGAACAAACGGTTTCTGAATTCGAAGATGCTTATACGGGTATTGTTGACAAAAATGATTATCACCTGTCATTAGTGGATAACCACTAATCGGTTGGCTGTTTATACTGCTTGTAACACCGTTATTCATATTGTTCTTTTAATTGTTGATATTAAATGACTTTTTCCAAAGTCTGTATATCGAAGAGGTGTCTATCTGAAAAATGTCTGCATCTTAGTGTGTGTGGGTGTGTATGGGCGTTACCTCCATTAGTCGGATCAGTGGATGTTTACACTCACGGCATAATGCGTTAATTTGGGCAAATAGTGAGTTTGTTCTAGCAAGCTACTAATTATAATAATGCAAAGCTGATAAACTCAGATAAGACTGATATCAGTTAGGAAATAGAATTTTAAAAAAAAATGAGAGGAAAGTGTTGTTGTTTTTTTATAACTTTATTTGAAATATAAAGTTAAGTGTTTAGTTTTAGTTTATATAAAGTAAAGTTTTTATTTTATAACTTTATTTGAAATATACAGGAAATAATATTATTAATCCGCGAGCGAGAACAAAATTGATTATTTGTACTTTTCCCTGTAATCAGACCACAGACTACTTGACACGTGTGCGTGTGCCTGTGTCTGTCTTTCTGTCTGTACGTGGTTGTACATGTCTGGGTCAGCTCCCATAGACAACTATAGGGGAGGGTCCGCTGAAAAGGGGTGGGTTTTTGTGATTTAGAAAATCTAAGTCAACTCCAGTCGCATTAGCGAGGTCAATATAATCTTAGTAAAGGAGAAAACAAACACGATGTAAACTCCACTGAGAAGTGTAACTGTAGGAAAAACAAAATAAATAAATCAATTCATTAATAAAATACATGTAAAATTAAATTAAATTGCATTAATTTTTTTCATATTTAATTTCTCCTTTTCTTGTTGACCCCTTCTATTTATTAATTCATTATCCTTTGCAAACAGTAGGTGAATGTTAGATTAAACTACAGAGCACGAGAGATATATAGTCTCGAAAAACACTCTTCGCCGCTTACGGGACGACAAAGGAAACTATACTATGAAATTTTACCTCCACAAGACCCATACGCTGTACGTTTTTATCTCGAAGTTTTTTTGTTACTGACACCGGTGGCGCTGTTGCTTTAACGACACTTCTTATTGCAAACGTCAGTGTCAACGTGTGGATGGAATACCTGAGAATTTTCTCTGTATCCTCAAGCATCAAGGCAACGACTATTGGAAATCGGAAGTCGTCTTGTTAACCATGTCGATGTGCAAGGGGTGCTAATAATTGTTTCAATTCAAGTGGTTGAAGTGAATAGTCAACAGATATTTGAACTGTACACGTGTCTCGATAATTGTCATGCTCGCGTTCATTTAATTCCGTCCAATTATTAGTTTCAGTTACCTAGCCTCTTGCCGTTTGAGGGTTTCACCCGCTTCTGCCCTCAGCGGCAAGAGGGTGGGTAACCGAGACTACAAATTACGGTGTCACGTACGAAACAGCGGTCAAACGTTATACAAAAAAACCGACAAATATCATCATGTAAATAAAAAAAGACATTTTATTTGCACAAATTCTTCATATACAGTAAAACTATTTTACCAAGCATTTGCTGTTGCCAAATACTTTTGTATTTTTTTTTTAAATTCAAAAATTAGTTTCAAATTAAAAAGTCCCCTCTTGGTAACTTTGGAGCATATAGACGTAATATTGTTCAATCTGCCATTACAGGTACCTTTCAGATACTGTTGTTTACACAATGAAATCAAAAGTTTGTTGACCTCTATCATTTTATCAATGAAATAACAATATATATAAAATGAATGCAGAGTTTAAAACTGTACAACTGAATAAATCTATTTTTTCGTTTAAAAAATTCTTAAAGTCTAGTCTAATTTTGTGATTCGTGTTGTGTGTCTCTACAAATCTGTTATCTGTCCTTTATACAATCGACTGTGAGGGCGCTGTTCTTCCGTCTGTGTGTCCCATGGGGGTATTTCGCCATGGCCATGTTACTGCTAGTTCATTCAATCATGACGCACTGCTGTGTCCTACAATTTGAAATTGTAATTACAGGGAACACATTATACCCTCTGTGTTCTATCTCACATTTTTTAATTCAGTATGGAAAAAAAACAACTTCATCGGTGATTGGATCAGAAAATATTAAAGTTGATAATGCAATCACCGGTGACGGTATTTTTTGAATTTTCGTGAATACCTAATAACATCATTATTTTGTACTATGATCATCCTAGACGAGAATATTATCATCCCGGAATAGAATATAAGCCCACAAGTGACTGTGTTAGAACACAACACAGAATATTAAAATCTCACACAATGTACGAATGGCTTCTTTGGTTCAGCTTTGCTTCTATCAGTACAATCATACACAAGTAAACACAAAACTTGGAACATAGAAAACTAAAACACAATTCACAATCTCCAAAAACATGACATGGGTGAGTTAATACAGACGCTAGACACGAGAGGGGTTGACCAATGTGTGAGGGCGCTGTCACAGCGTACCTTACAGCCGAATAAAAGGGGTGATAATTGTATAATGTCTCTAACTGGCAAGTCATCGGGATCCCCAAACATTTGTACTGGTCAAACATATATTTGCAATTCTAATCATGTGTACATAACACATTATATATTTTGATTTGATGATGTGTACATAACACATGTTTAATAGTCCCTTACTGTGAATTTCTGTATATTAATATGTGAGGGTACAGGCCCAGACTAGCTGTTAACTATTTCCTGACTCCCAATTTACCCACTGTTATAGTTTACATTTATTTGGTTAAATAAACTGACTATTATTACTTGTCTCAAAAAAAAAGTACGTTTTCGCAGATCTTCAAGAAAATGAGGTAATGATATGTGCAGCATTTACATTTCACAAAGGACAGAGAAAACACATCTTGAATAGATAGACTGTTTCAGTATAGCTCCAGTGTGGTGAATCCCCCCCCCCCCCCAACAACCAAAAATCAATTGCATTTCCAGGCATTTTAAAAAATAATTTTCCTGTAGCTTTGTGATCACGCAATTATTATGTTCACGGAATACTGCTAATATATCATAATCAACAAACTTGCAATTTGACCTACCATGATATGAAATTTTATTCAAGCAGCGTTATGTACTAGTATTTTCAACATTTTGTCACTGGTCACCCTGTGTAAGTTACCAGAAATAAATCGAACTTATTCATGAATTCCCCTGCACTCTTTCTTAAAACGTCCAGGTGTATAAACTTTGGTAATATGCATATGCAAATACTGATATGTATAAAGAACAAAATACTTGTCCTACACACAATAAAACTCTCTACGTACATAATAAAATAACAACAGAGACAATAAAATAAAACACTGACAAAAAAAACAAAAGAAATAGTTTCACTACATAAAAGTTAATTCTCATACAGAAGATATATGTACATTCTTAATGCTTAAAAAAAAAAGAATATTAAAAAGTTAAAAAGATATAAACAAAATCTGAAATCCATGACGTAACAAATCATATTGTGTCACAATTATCTCTTAGAGATTTCTTGGGGGTGACAGCGAAAAGGTTAATCAAATTGCATTGTTACATGTTGGTGGTGCTTATTGCAGATTTTGACTTGACTTCAGAATTTCAGTCAGTGTTTTAGATGATTCAGCCTGAGTAGGAAACTATAATTTCTTTCATTCGTGAGCTGCCTTCTACTGTTTGTATAAGTCACTCCCATTCATATTCTTCACAGCTTGTCGTCTCTGACTCCAAAATAATAGCTTTTTGTTTTAAAGTCACAGTTTCTGTGGGTAGCTAGACAAGCTGTGCACATCAGAAAACTCGCATGTATACTATTAATAACACAGATAACGAGTGTGTCAGGAAGACACGCTACCAACTATATGTGCACATGAAACATCTTTGCCCTAGTTCACAATCAAGATTAATTCACACAATTCATCTTGACATTTGACCTTGACTGCAAAGGTCAAGGTTACAACATAATTAAACATTTCAGCACATCCTAATGTATGAAACAACTTGATTCAGACATCTGACCTTGACTTTGGTGGTCAAAGTCAACCTGACTATTAGAACTACACCATGAGAAAGCTCGCCTATATTAAGAGTTTTTGCTTTCCTAATCACTGCATAGACATGATACTAGTATCTGTATGAATGATATGACTGTGGCTTTCACAAACAGTGCTATAGCTAGGTGATTACGGAAACTTATAAATTCCTACAGCGTTAATCGAAAAAAAATAAGTGGCTTCATATCTTTGATACAAAGTGGCATAAATGCTGAATACTGTAGTTTGTTTTTTTTGTGTTGTGTATCAGTTTGGCAACACATGTATCTACACGTGCCATCGACACTTGCCTTCTAGGCTTACTTCTACATTTGATACAAATAATTGATCCATGTATAAAGGAAATCATATTTTGAGATTTTGGTTTTGGTATAAAAGTAGTCTGAGTTTATATGTTACAAAAGGTACAATTTCTTATTCTACAGCAGCAAGTAGAATATCATCCCTAAACCAGCACACACCTGCTGAACTGTGCTGCCAACCAATAAACAGCATACACCTGGTGACTTTTGCTGACAACCAAATAAGCATACACGTGGTGATCTGTGCTGCCAACTATGCACACACAAACTTGTAATCTGCTGTGCCAACGTTTCAGAACTGATGCTCTTTGATGACATACAAAACATGGCATCTTGTGACTTGAAAACTATCTGCGGAATGGGGTGACATGGAACATATAGCATCTTGTACAGACCCTGACTGGCTTCATTACACCATATCTTGGTAAGGGTACAGAGTTAGCAGAACAACGGCCACAGAATATCTGTAATGATAAATAAAGAAAAGAAAAGCCATGAATTATTATCATGTTTGTTTTACAAATCATATGTCTACAGTTCTAACATACAAGTGAAGACTATTCATTCACATCAATCTTTTCAAACACATTAGTATGTAAATATACACATGGACACACACATACACACATACACACACACACACACACACACACACACACACACACACACACACACACACACACACACACACACATGGATGGATGCGCGCACATGCAGGCACACACACACACACACACACACACACGTCACACACAGACAGTCACACTATGGTTAAAATTTCAAATTCATGCTCCATCAAACATAAAATGAAACAGGGACTTAGCCAGTGTTACAATAACTTTACAGTTCTCAACATCAAGTATTCATTCCTCTTTTGAAACAGTGCAATTCAAACAACAAATGAAACATTGACTATACAAACCATTCCACAGTTCCTACAATGGTGTTTTCTTCTAATCACAGTAAAAGGTGCTTTACATGATGTACAGTACGAACACTCCTCATCTGGTACCCAGGGAGGTGGTTCTATCAAAACACAATATAAGAAATGTAATTACACACACGCGCGCAATGAATAAATCAACGACCCTTGACAGAACGGCCACCTTCCCATTATGGTCATTTTATATCAGTCACCTGGATGGCTGCTGACTTCATTACAGCATGAACAATGGCCACGCATATTTGACTGTAAAGTACACAGTAACCCTGTTCACATGGGCACAGGACACGCAAACATCTTGAAATTTGTTCAACATGTAAGCATGTGACTCCATATCATTTTCGATCCTATTGGAAGTAGAAGCTAGGTAAGCCTGAGATAAAACGCCTATCTGTACACTGGGCTAGTATGTCCAGGAAGTAGTTTGACACAAAGACAATTCTAGAATGTATTATTTTTGTACGAATCTAAAACACACAAGTGTACTTATGGATGTAGCCATTAATGGAAACACATGTTTTATGATTATAAAATCAATCCAATATTTTTGGTTTTATACAACTTGGCTTGTGCCTGGTATTTGAGTACAGCATGCACCACTTGGCTTGTGTGTGGGTAGAGTATTATATTGATTACAACTGCATACCTTCATATCCACTAGAGTTCCTGGATCTTGATGAATGGCGTCTTTCTCTGTCCTGAGACGATGTCTCATTAGAGATACCCACTGCGTCTTGTTGCCTACCACTATCCACATAGAAGACTTCTAAGTCCTCGGATGCACATACTTCAAACACTGTCTTTAGAATGTTACGTAGATCGGCTGCAAAGTTGGTCTGCAGCTGATCAGCCACTCCTACAGATTACACATACACAATACACACTATTTTTACTATCTGCTAGACATTTGGTATACATTTGTTTAGTTGATCGTCTGCTTCCCTAGGCCATAATCATGAAATATAACATGTGTTTGGCAAACTGAAACACGTCGCTAAATCAGTGTAAACACCCCATCCCACTCATCCCTACCCCCACCCCAGCAATAACTAATACTTAATCAGATCACATTGATATTCGTATCAAATCACCACAGACAAATGATTGGCAAAAGGTTGGCTATTCTACAGGTTTTGAAGTAAAGTATTTTGGCTTTCATCATCTCAAAACAAACATGGCACATTTTGGCTGTTCCATTAGCTACCACCACAGACAGTGGTGTCACACACGTGGCTGTTCCATTCAAATAACTACTACTATCACCAATATCATGACCACTACCACAGTCAGATGATTGATACTGTCAGTGACTCCACTGTCTGTGGTGGTGGTAGATGATGTAACAGCAGCTGTTCAATCACTTTCCACCACCATCACATACATGCACAGTGGAGTCACATATTGGCTGTTCCATTCAATCAACTCAGTACTACTACTACCACCACCACTTTTGACAGTTTTACTACCCACTTACACGTACAGCTATTGTATAACATTATACAAATTTAACACCTAACTGTATATTCAGGACATACTCACCAGATATACAGACAAAGAGTCTATGGATAAGATCACCAGCACTGGTAAAGTGTGCCCTGGCTTGTTGTTTAGCTGCCAACTCTGCAGCCTGTATGGCCATACTAATCTCAGTCTCATCCTGGCATTCAGATGTATACGAACTTGTCTCTGTACTGCTTGCACTGTGTCCAATCAAACAAACAGAATATCGCAATTACTTTTAAATTTACAATAAACATTAAAAACATGATAAAGGCAGAATGTGTATTGGAAATGAATTTCATTGAAAATCAGATTTCTTTAAATCTCTCCTAACTTTACCATATTGAAGCTTGCTTCTGGACTTTTTGAAATGGTGGAAGAAATTTGGAACATCGTTCGTTTAGGACAAAACCTCTCCCTCCTCCCCCTAAACAAACATTCACAAATGTGACATTGACATGTTTATATATGATACAAACCACGATGAAAACTGTAGGGGTCACTCCACTACGATTGATGCTATGTGAAAACATGATTGTAAACATGAAGTTCCAACCTTATGAACCTGTTTACTGAGATGACGGTAAACACATCAAAATACATGTACTACCAGAAACCCAACACTGTAATTCACATTAGAGGTAAATTGTTATCAACTTATCGACATCTCAGTAAGTAGAGAAGCTTTTATCATTGATGGCGTGGAAGTTTTCAAAACTTGGTTAGAAGTGCGAAAATGAAGTTCAGCAACCGCAATGATGCTAGAGCAATTGCTATGTACTGTTTGCACTATGCATACAAACAATCTTCAAACATATTACAACTACTTACATTTACTAAATGTTTACTAAATATCTAATTAAGTAAAAGTTATGGGCATTGTTGCTAAACAATTATGAACATTTCCCCTACCCTACTCATATCACCCATTATATTCACCTTTACTCAAGATTTAAACACATGAAGTTTATCTGTGTTCAATGGTAAATCTCGGTATGGAAGTAAACTTTTGTTCCAAAGATGAAGAAAATCAGTATGATACTTAAACTTTTTGATTGAACACTTCAGATATTGTCAACAGAATGACCCCTCTATTTGGTACACGTGACCTTATGGATACTTCCAGGCACCTTTGGGGTTAAAAACAAATATCCCCCAGTACAATGAGGATTAATTCCGATAAAATACTGCATATCAAGTGAAATGCACACACCTTTCATCAGATTCCCATTGGTATCCATTCTCAACTTCAAATCCAACACCTGTGCCCTCATAACAATTGGTGATAAATGTCTCTTCCTGAGTGACGATAGCCTCTCCGATAGACCGCCTTGTGGTCTGATACTCCGCAATACCAACTACTTCTCCTCTTTCTGCATATGAACGTCTAATTCTGTCACTGTCGGTCAACACAAAATTGGACGGTTGATTTCCATGCATTTGAGGTACTGGTGTGTTCTGTGCTGCACCATTATAGATATCCGTCGTTGCTTGGCTGAACTCCACGGTCGCGTTACTCTTTCCCACAACATACACATTTGCTAAACCTGACATTCCCTCTGCAGTCCTATCTTCAGATTCATCATCATCATCATATTCACAGTAGTCTGGTGAATTCGGATTAGAACTATGTCCATTTAGGGGTATGAATGCAGTGTGTTCAAGTGGCGTGCAATTATGGACTGAATTGGGATCTGAATCTGAGGGTTTGAAAAGTACGGTGTTCGATTTCTTGATCATACCCTCTGGTAGATATTGGTGACAATCACAGCAGCCACTGCCTTCCACTGAATGGCAGTCATGTGACATTTCGCAGCACATTCCATCACTAACACTGGAGTCGTCATCATGAAGCTCTGACGACCCTTGACCTTTACCCTCAGTACAACGTGACTGCTCTTGAAGATGAACCATGACCTCTTCCGCTGTTGCATTATTGTTGTCTGGAGGTATTCTCAATGAGGCGCAGTCAACAGCTCTTTGAATAATATCACCCAAAATGAAATTACACATATGTTGTACTTCGTAAGAATTATTACAGGACACACTATAACTTCCAGTCGTGTTTTCAGCTGTCCTTGAGTTGTGAGCATGCCCAGTTTCCACGTAAGAATTACTGCAGGTAGCACCATAACTTCCAGCAGTATTTTCATATGTTCTTGCACTGTGAGCATGCTCAGTTTCAGAAAGTGAATTACTACATGTAGCACCATAAATTCCATCGGGGTTTTCAGCTGTCCTTGAGTTGTGAGCATGCCCAGTTTCCACATAAGAATTACTGCAGGTAGCACCATAACTTCCAGCAGTATTTTCATATGTTCTTGCACGGTGGGCGTGCTCAGTCTCAGAAAGTGTATTACTACATGTAGCACCATAAATTCCATCAGGGTTTTCAGCTGTCTTTGAGTTATGAGCATGCTCAGTTTCACAAAGCGAACTACTGCAGGGAGCATCATAACTTCCTGTCGCATTTTCAGCTGTCCTTGAGCTGTGGGCATGCTCAGTTTCGGTTTCAATTTCTGTGACAAATACATCATCAGATGCGATGTCATCTGATGTCATGTGACCTGTGAAGTTACAATTCCCCCACTCTGTCCTGCTGATGTTAATGACATCACTGATTATGCCTACGTCACTTTCATCTGTATTCCCTGATGAACTCACACTCTGTGTTGTCTGCTCGATCCTGGATAAAGACTCGGGTCTAATAGTTATTGTAGCAAATTCCTGCCTGAAGTCCACCGATACTGAAATATCACTTGGAAGCCCTGGCCGTGGTAGTACGTTCAGTTTTCTATTCAAAACATTGGGTTCAATCAGTTCATTCTCAGACTGATTATCTGTTTCTGGAAGACTAGTTTCATAATAATCTATTTGATTGTTACTTCTGTTTGTGCTATTGTATTCTCTTTCAGTTGATGAGTCTGTCAGAACATCTGATTGGTCATTTTTGACAGGACTTGAATCTGATTGGTCAGTTTGAATGCAGCTAGATCCTGATTGCTCAGATTGCACAACACAGGGTGGTGATTGGTCCATTTTGATAGTGCAATTAGAAGAGTTTGATTGGTTGCTAATACTGCTGCTGGATGGTGATGAGATGCTGTCATCATGTGACCGTCTCTTGTTCTTTGATTGGTTAATTGGCATGCCCTTTTTAGACAGACTGGCACCTTCTTGCGTAGGTTTACTGAGTTCCTTCTCCAAATAATCCCAAGGCTCTTCAGCACTGGACAATGCCTTCTCAAGCAGAAATAACTCTCTCTCACTGAGTGTATGGATTAACTCCCTGTAAAAGCAAGTCAATATACCATTTAGTTACCCCCTTCCTCAACGAGTTTATGAATTAACTCCCTGTAAAAGCAAGTCAATATATCATGTATTAACCCCCTTCCCCAATGAGTCTAAGAATTAACTCCCACAGAAGAAAGTCAATACATTAATTTATAACCAAGTCCCTTCCTTACTAAAGGTATGAATCAACTATTAACCCTTTCCTCACTAAGTGTATAAACTAAATCCCTATGGAAGGAAGTCAACATATCACATATTAAACCCCTTCCTCATCGAGTGTAAAAATCAATTCCTTGTACTTCTCAGCAAGTCAATATATTATATATGTATCCCTTCTTTGCCGAGTATATAAATTAACTCCCTGTAGAAGTCAATATATCATGTATTAACCCCTTTCTAATGGAATATACGAATCAACTCCCCGTAGAAGAGAGTCAATATATCAGATATTAACCTCCTCTGTACCATCAACTTTTGGACAACAATAATACAAACAGAAATCTTCTCTCTCTTTTTAAAAAAAAACTTTTCGGCAAAGTCACATCCCATTTGAACATCATTCCAAAATGTACGGCTATCCTTGCAGTAATGTAAAACTCACCTTATTTTGTAGAGTAAACTATGAAATGGTCTGAACATTTCAGACATCTCACATGGTTCCTGATCACAGTTTAATGGCCCCTCTGGATAAATATACAGCCCACTGTCAAAAATCAAAATATTTATTGATCGGTACACTAGTAACCAATGGGAATTTAATGATTTCACTGATTTTCAGGGACTGTATTACCTCAATCTGATTAAAATCTGATGTCATGAAAGCAGCTGGATGTCTTTAATTACCTCTATTCCCATCATTTTTTGTGTCATATGTTTTGTTCCACGTGATTGCTGCCTTCCCACATCTGAACCTGTCTAATTGAAAATCTCATTTGAATCTCGAAAGGTTTGTTCAACCAATCAGCACGCTTCTTTCAAAATTGTTCAGAAAGAGGTCGCCACCACCACTGACGGGTCGTGTCATCAATTCAATCCTCCGTGTGTTTTTTTCAATTTCTCCAGTGTGCACAGCTGCCAACATACCCCTCACCCTGATTGGCTACTCAAAAGTGCGAGATTCAAACGAGATTTTCTATTACACAAGGTCAGATGTGGGAAGGTGGTGATTATACATGGAACAAAACAAACGTCACAACACGATGAATAGAGGTAAATAAGGATATCTAGCCTCCTTCACCACATCAGATTTTAATCAGAATGGCATTACCTGTAATTTAAACAGCTTGGGAAATATCTTAAACATCAATGCACAAAACTTACTATGAGACTACGCCTACAGGGATGTAGCTAATTTTAAAAAGTAGCTGTAATGTGAAAAGTAGGCAATAATATCTACAAAAGAAACCAACGAATCAGCCACGATGTAAAATATACTGGTTGAAACAAAGAATTTTTTTAACAAATTCATGAAAAAGTTGCCAGCAAAATATTGAAGAGTAGTCAATAGTTTTGACAGCTATCAGCCCTTATCTACATTCTTGACCTTTCAATGCGTACTTTAGATTGTAAGATATGAGGTCGATCTGCCCTCACTGTCCTGCTCCTGAAAGCCATTGACTGATGTGTGAGGGCGCCCTATCATGGTATACCTTACAGACTACATGTATTATGTGTATACCTACACAATGTACATTTTGGAAAATTTAGCACAATGAAATGCATAGTGAAATGGCATGTTATAATTACTACAAGTAGTCGTGTACCTAGGAACTGTTATTGATGACACTACTTGGTCCATCACTGTAATGGTATGCCTGTCACATTCTACAAATTTTCAACATTTCAATTTCGCTATTAATCAAGGGAACAAGGGCAATCTCCTTGACAGCTCATAAATAGTTCTATAAATTGAGTTCAGTTGTTGGAAGTGTAAACCATAACGATACTGTATAGAAACTAGACTCTTGTATGGGTTGGTTCATACACCGCAGTCTTGATTTTTATGAAAGCTGACTATTTTCATAATAAACTGTGAAATTACAGTGATGCATATTTACAAACAAGCCAGGGGTTTTGAGATATTGATGATACAGAGAGACAGACAGGCAGTCAGTCAGACAGACAGACAGACAGACAGAGACAGACAGACAGACAGACAGACAGACAGACAGACAAGCAGGCAGGAATGCAGACAGACACAGACAGACAGATAGATAGATAGAGACAGAGACAGACAGACACAGAGAGACAGATAGATAGATAGAGACAGAGACAGACAGACAGAGACAGACAGACAGACAGACACAGAGAGACAGACAGAAACAGACAGATGGATGGTCACCATTTCTAAAGCTCCCCCCTTACAGAGCTAATAAACCACAACGACAGACAGAAGACAATTTGTCAAATTATCTTACCAAATAATGGCAAGTCTTGGTATTGTAAACATTAATGCTGGATCACAGGAATCCAACTGGTCTTGAGTTAGTAATTTCAACTGTAAGGCTCTGTAAAGATATAAATAACAGACTCTAGAAATCAATCTTATAATTCATACACATTAACACTATAGATCAAATTGTTATCATGGTCAATGTACGAATGTAACTGTACAGAATGAAGAACTACACTCTTTGCTTAGATCCGAATCAAGCTTTTGGTTTTCGATTCTAAGCAATCATTTTCAACAACTAACGAAATCCAATTTTATAGATACAAATCTAGCTAGACATCATACAGAGAAGTTAATTAACAACAGTGTAAGTCATTAGTAATCCATCACACATTGATAGATGTTGGTTATTGGCTCATGTTTGTTTACATCATATCTACACATCTTCAAGTATGAAAGTAAGTCATGTGTGGACGTGACAACATCATAGGTTTACATTAACATTCCAATATTGCATGAAATGCATAAATACAGCTTTTGGTGGTAATTTATATTTCAACTCCCTTGACATTGAAAGACATTCAAAGTCTACAGACTATCCTTGCTAGGCAGCAGAGCAAGATATTTTTCTGAATATGTTCATAAGATTGCACTGAAATAACTCATTGTACAAATGAGTCTCCACTGACTGAAGATTGCTTCAACTGCCACATGTTTTTTTCCCCATTTGTAACCAGAACAATGAATAGTATGACCAATTCTAACTATCATAATCTCCACTCAACCCCTTGTATATTGACTCAGTGAATAGAATGAGTACAAGAACCTCACCTGGCAACAGTTTCACAAAAAAGCACCACTACTTCCTGTTGGGTTTCATAATCTCTGGCTGTTTTCACAGGAACCATTGCACTCACGTAGCTGTACTCAAAGTCAGCAAAGATCTGATCAAACCGCATCAGTGTGTCTTTGATCTGTCATCAGATGATATAATAAAAGGTAAGCTTACAACACTAACATCAAAAATGACCAAATATCACCCTGGATCAAACAAGGCTATAATATAAATTTTGGTTCTATATTCATATAAAGACAAATACAATGATGCTGGCTAGAAACATCCAGTTTGACCATGATGATGCCATGGCCATAGTCTAGATCTACCTGTGGTATCGAATCATCCCTTTACCCCGTTTTCATAGCTCATTGAGAAATCATGAACCAAAAGCTGTTCATGCAAATGAGTAAACCACAACTATTTGAATGACGTAAACAGTGTATAAATAGCATCCTGATATGACAAATACACATGTATACCATATTTGGACATTATGTAACTGGCCCTTATAAATACTAACTTATCATTGGGCAAAATTCTGTGGTTGATTAAAACAAAGACATGATGCTAATGACTGTGTGTGGCTTTGGTTGAATTTGAAGTTTCATCCAAGACCTCATTGAGCTATAGACATAAAGAGAGATCTTGAGATTTACTGCCATGGATAGCACTAGATTACAACGGTCATAACAGAGTGTGAGTCACATGACTATGTAGTGTCACAACTAGGACAACAGCAGCCATATGTATTCATGTCTATAATATATGACAGCCTGGATTTCCACTTTGATCAAAAACATTCCTTCTAATTTGATGAAAACTTTAATTCTTATCTCTTTCCATCAGCTACAGTATTTCAATGCGAGATATGTTATTCCTTGAGTAGGATCAATCTTACCATATAAAGATGAGAACAAGAGTTATTTTCACAATATGTCACCTCAACTCATGGAATCACGGTTTTTATGCTAAACTATTACTTATATTGGTAAAAGTTATTTGCAGCATTTATGGGAAACACCAACACCCACATCTTATCAGTATTACATAAACACTTCTCAGACATTGGTGTGGCTCACAGCAAAGATCTTACCTTATCTGTGTAAACATGGACATTTCTTAGACACTGGTCTCTCAGCACAGATCTGAGACAATCTAGACTTCGTATAACTTCTTTGGCCCGTGGTCTTAGAGCTGCACTTTCCATCTCACGATTCATGATGGTGGATCCTGCAGCCAGACACTGAACAGAAGCAGATTCATCATGGTGATTAGATCTATAATACTACACAGGCAGTCAAGGATTCGGCTTGCTAAGATAGACACAAAAACTCTTGTTCTTTGATGTGGTAGATTACACAAGTGGATGACAGAAGTGTCTCTGTTGTGTGAATTCATCCAGTATGTATTAAAGCAAGGTAGTGTAAACATTACCAGTTCCCAAAATGTACACTGCAAGATCACGGAAGTCATCAGGGATGTCACCCTACTGGGAGTACAATTCAATCAACGTCCAGTCAATACCTTTATATCAGCATGTCGCAACAATAGTTTTAGTTCATGTCTATCTTAGTAAGATGAAACCTGACTGCCACTCTTGTATTTGGGTTCCATTTCATCTTCCAGGTAGTACCTGGTTCATCACAATAAGTCTATAACTCATTGAAATGTAGCGGTACATATTAGAACAAAGTTCATAAACTAACATTGATGATAATTTTAGGGGTGGGGGGTGTTGAGTGGTGGTGGTGGTGGTGGTGGTGGTGGTGGTGGTGGTGGTGGTGGTGGTGGTCATAACAGGGTCAGACATGAATAAATGTACATGGATAAAGTCCAAGGTCTGTTTGGTAATATCCAAACATTGGTCTACTCAGCAGTGGCAACTAAGGTCACGCAAATGTCCACAAGTTTCAGACGACAATGTCAATTTTAAAAAGATCTGAAAATGTTGTTTTTCTCTGGTTTTTTTACAGTGAAACCGTTTACATGTAGTTGAGTTGACATTGTATATTAACAAGTTTCTGACCAAACAAGTATTTCATAGTATAAACTGTGGACTGAAATATATACCTATTGACTTATATTCGATGCACGTACATGTGTATATGTATCCCCCAGACATAGACATAACATAATTGAAACTAGTATACATGCAGCTTTCCACAGACCTAGATACCGTAAGAGTCAGCGTAATTTTAAGCAATTTATGTACAAATCAATACCAAACAATTAAACCTGACTATAAACCATTCTACTTGTACTTACACCCGGAGCAGAACATGTCAATAACATATTACTTTAATAACACAATTATCTTTCTACTGTGATAAAATTTCTATTGATTTTATCCAGGGTCATAATAATATGTCCAAGGAAAATAAATGTTGATGTAAGTAACACTTTGAACAATAATTTACCTCAACATAACAGATTATCCTATGCTATTTCTATGGTAACTCTTTGAACAATAATTTACCTCAGGATTACACATTATCTCATGCTATTTCTATGGTAACACTTTGAACAATAATTTACCTCAACATAACACATTACCCTATGCTATTTCTATGGCAACACTTTGAATAATAAGTTACCTCAACATAACACATTATCCTATGCTATTTCTATGGTAACACTTTGAACAATGATTTACCTCAGCATACATATGTACACATTTGTAACACATTATCCTATGCTATTTCTATGGCAACACTTTAAATAATAATTTTACCTCAGCTCCAAACCAAAGCTGTCCTGCCAACGTATCTTGCAGCACATCATCAGGAAATTTGACTTGGAAATCTCTGTTTGCCTTGTCATTGGGTATAGCTACCTCAACGATATTTGTAATGATACCTGTAACCAAAACAACAACATTCACATTTTACTTTTTCATGATATAATAACTGGATTGATTTATTGATTGATGGACTATAGAGACATTCAAAGTGCTAGGATACTTACCGAGTACTTTGCCCGAGCAGTTGCTTAATTGATTGATTGATTGCTGGATTGATTAATTTATTGATTGATTGACTATAGAGACATTCAAAGTGCCAGAATACTTACTGAGTACTTTGTTTGGCAACTTCTTAATTGATTGACTGATTGATTGATTGATTGACTGATTGATTGATTGATTGATTGATTGATTGATTGATTAATAGACTGATTGACTATAGAGACATACAAAGTACTACGATACTTACTGAGTACTTTGTCTTGGCAACTTCTTAATTGATTGACCAGAGCTGTACATCGTTCTGGATCTTTCCTGCCATCAAAACTATCTAACTCTATGGCCACCTCATTCAATTCTTCATCAGCGTAGTAAAACTGGGCAAGTAACTGAGTATCGGTTTTCTAAAACAGCAAATAAAAAAATTAGAAGTCTGAAATATTTCCACAATCAACAAGAAAAGATTAAGGATCTATTAATATATATCACGTTATATTAAAATAACACGTTTGTATTAATGAGATGATTGCTTTTTTTCAATAAAATCTAGACCATCGTAGCATCCATCAATGTCAACAAGCCTATCCATTTGGAGTCACAGTCGAGTCAGGTGTCATTATCAATCATTGTCAAAAATATCATAGAACATCAATTTTGAGCATGTGCACTATCTCGCTTCGTGAAATGCACTGTACATACATGTAGGTGTGTCGAAACCCTAGATACGACTGGCCAGGTCACTCACGATGCAACAAAATATTACGTATATCAAAGTACATGTATATACAATGTACATGTATAATGACTTAGCTATCACTTGGTCATATATATCGCATGTACCAGGCCAAGAACATACAAATGTAATTATGAATACTATAAATGAGTGCACAATGTAGCACATATATAGAGAAAGTGCTTTACTTCAGTGCTACTCGTGTGAACACGTAGACACATTTTATTTCACTCTACATTTCATCAAACATATTTTGCATTGTATGTTACTAAGACTGACCTCATACATATATTTGTGAAACAACTGAAACACATGATTGAACTTTACAAAGTAAACGGTGTTTCTTATTTTATTTATATTTTGCATTTTTATTTTCATACACACTTCCCCTTGTAAATAAATATTGAGAATAATTTCAAAAAAGAAGTTCCTCATTTTCAAAATGTCCATCGTATCATACCAATACATGTTGTGCATACCATTATATACCACTCTATAAAATTGCAACTCATTTTGTTTCCCAAGTTACATAACCATATAATTATAGTTCACACTAACTGCTAAATCATTATTCTGTACACATTTTACATGGTCCATTACGTAAAGTATGCAATGACTGATGGTTTACTTTAGATTTCCTCATCATCGATATGTTTAATATTCTGATGGCATCATGCTCTGCTCACCTCTCGGACTCTGTCTGGCTTTTTTTACAGACGTGTACAATTACAGCTGTGTTACTAACCACTCTAAGTATTCCTGGCAAAATTTCTAAATCTGTCACATTGTGATACACCACACGGTACAAAGATGTTTAAATCCACATTAAGGGATAATGTATGGATATCAAAACTGACAGTTTTGAAATCTTTAATATCAACACAAATGCTAAACGGGGCAACATGGCAATTTGGTGACGCAACCAACGGCAGCCAAGTAGTTATATTGCAATGTGCACAAACATATAACTTGTGGTTAACGGTTCATTTGCCTGCCTCTATCATCTACTGCATGGCAGCGTCAGATAACACTGATGCATGCTGGGTAAATGCTTTTGTGCTAGGTTTGAATGAAATCAACGCGAGTCTGAATGGCAATGATGTAAGGAACACACACACAAGGTGAAGAGAGCGAGCATCCACAAAACCATTGTACAAAACAATATGTGGGCATAGTGGCAATGGAAAATTTTGCCAACTCCCACAAATTGTGATGATGTTTGTGTTTGTGCATTCTGTTTGAACAAATAAATATTTGTCACTTGTTGGGTATTAAACTATAAAACATAATTGTCAGGTAATTGGTAATAAAGACATTGATATTTTTATACAAATCCCACTGCTTAAATATATTGATGTAGATGTCTGTACATTGCGTCATATTTTATGAAACCGTTATTCTTTAGTACCCGCATTTCTTGCTCTTTTTAAATCAGTTTAGTTCTATTTTTAAACAAAAGACACAATTGGGAAAAGGTCCTACGTACATGTAAAACATATACAATGTATATTTATACGACACAGTGAGCAGTACAAAATTCACCAACTCACAATTTGCCCAAATCTTTATGGTGGCGCAACAGTACAACGTGCGAATGTACATTTACATGTATTTCTACAAACTCCTGTATGGCTTCCTTTCAAATCTTGAGTCACTGCCACAATTGTGAAACACAACCATTTTTTTTTTTGTGAAACCAAACAATACAGGTTAACATTTTCTACATTCCATTATTTTTACATCAAAATTAAAACAAGATTGTTATATAGAGGTAGAAGTGTGTGTCTTCTGTTAATTATGTAGTAATATGATTACTTTTTACAATATTGAATATATAAATGTTCCGATTATTTTAGAATACATGTAGGTGGGGGTAGGTCGATTTTTATTTTATTTTTCTATATTTTTTTTTTCATACATGTATGTGAGTGTCTATAGTTCAGGGAGTTTAAGTTTTCAGTTGTTTTCCACATGGTCTCTATGTTATTGGTTTCTTTTCATCAGATGTAAATCAGCCATTACAGCTTGAAGAACAGTTTTATATTCTTTTTAAGTTGATGTTAGTTTCCTCATCCACTATTTCTGGCGAGACTTCACAATTTTCATGATTTTAGTATTTTTTTCCTTGAATACGTAAAAAAAAGGTTTAGCGTAGGCGTGAAAAGCTAGGGGGGGTCGGGTAACCGGAACCAGACAATTTTTTTTTATTAGGCCTAAGTGGTTTTCCAGTTAGAAATAAATTTTTCCTTTCACTTTCACTATCAACCACTCCACATTTGAGAGGTAACCAAATACATGGTGTAAAGTGAAATGGATAACTGTGTCAGAAAAGTGACATCTGCATCTCTAGGTAACTTTGTCAGCCTCATGTACATCTGTATTGTTATCCTAAAGGAGCTTTGACAATGTGTATGCTATATAAACATTTTAGAATACATTGCTATATCACGATAAAGAGATTACAGTTTGTTTGATGTCACTACATGTAGCTGTAAGGTTTAGAAATTTCAACTCAATGGAATCAATTCTTTCAAACAATTAATAATTCCGAACGTTGCCAATTTTTGTCCAAAATAGCCGATCTGACCCAATTACATACCAAACAATATTTCTATCATAGACTGCAATTTATAACTCAGATATATCAGAAGGCTGATGCAATCATACTACGAAAGCATCACACTTCATTATCTAGCTACAAGGCGGATATCTGTACGACCTACTCACCAACAAACAGTCTAATCATTTTGCAATATAGCTATCTTGACAAGACGCCTATCGTCCACTGGGTAATTAATAAATCATACATTTATAGCAAAATTAATACCACAAACACTTAATTATTTATAGGTCTCATCAATTTTTCATCCGAGTCACTTTTATGGAAGACCTTAGGAATGTATAAATATGATATTATTTACAATAGAAATATTAATCTTTTTATTAAATGTTTCTGTTTCATACTCGGCACTAAATTTGAAGATCTATGTGAGGCATTATGTCTGTTATCATAGAACTCCAGAAAATAAGAGTATTTTATTACTAACTTGGGGTTCTGGAGAGTCATTTCATGATTTCACATCACATAATTTTCACTTGGTTGCCTAGAAATACCAAATTAAAACTCTTGTTCACCTCTGTTTTTTTCTTTTAGTAGAACACCATTGCATCATGGGTCTTAGACATGAATATTTATTAGATGAACACTGAATATTCATGACTCCTAGGGGTTTATTTCATTTGGATAAAAAGTCATGAATATTCAGTGTGCATCTAATAAATGTTCATGTCTGCTAAAACTTAAAACTTGATGCTGAAACCCGGGGTCTTCCACTGAAAGAACTGTGTAGAGGTGAAAATATCATTTCAAATGTACTGTTTATATTGTCTACGTTGAGGTATGGAGAGTGGTCTCAGATCACGTCTGCCATCTGAGACTGATCTCAGATCATGATGGTTTACATACTGAGACTGGTCTCAGCTAGACGTTTTTTGTTGTTTTTTGCCATCTGAGACTGACAAACCGAGACTGGTCTCAGATGGCGACATTTTGCAAATGAGACTCATGCAGTTCACGGTCTCAGTTTAACATTTTAGGTACATTTACATACCCGCTACATTTTAACGACATTCCATGCTGGCAAACACAAGCAACTGTTAGTCTAAATTTTATCAACTTTCCATGCAGGACAACCTAGACAAATATAATGATAATAATTTCCACATGTTATCAACTTTCCATGCTCAGCCTAGTAAACCTAGACAAATATCATCTTAATAATTTCTACATGTACATCTTACCAACTTTTGATGCTGGAAAACATAGACAGTCGGTATAGTTGAATAATGACATTTATACAGTAAATATGTGCATTCTACAGACATACAGTGCTTACATAGATGTAGCTACTATAGTAAATACACCCATATTTGTATGGGTGAAGCATAGCGTTGTCATTTACTCTATACCTTATCACTTAGCATTATAAAAGCTGTCGTCTGAGTACTTAATAACTACTGAACAACTTGTGAGATATCTCTCCTTAAGCAGAACATGTCAGAAGTAAAACACACTCACTTTGATGTAGGTAAGGTAGCGTATGAACTGCTCATATGTAAGTTTTTTTGCTCATTCAGTAAAAACAGAAGTGTATTATGCATGATGCAAGTATGCTATTACATACTGGAAGTAGTGATTCCTACAATCAGTCTCTGACGTTAATAGTTAAAACAGATGCTTCAGGTATTTTTAAAGGCCAAGTTACATCAAGCAATTTCACTATTATCGATCTAGTGAGCAATTCGTCCCATGCAAAGAGGCTAGTAAAGTTCTACAGATGAATTTCAATTCGAAAATCTGACATGTTGGATTCCTTGCGACATCGTAACGCCCTGTGCTTACATGCACATCCATACACAATGCAATTATACAATGTACATGTAGTTGTATGCTACAAATTACTTAGAGCGTTGCTCACTGAATTGTAAGGTGCAACGTGGCCTTAAAACATCATCTGGTATTCCTACACAACAGCATCATCAGAATAACTTTTTTCTCTCACTATGACAATATGAGAAGCATACCTAACTAATTTGAATATCCCAATCTTAATATCGTAATATTTTTTTAAAACATTACTACTATATATTTTCCTTTATAACATGCAGCTGAATGAAAGCATGAAATGAAAATGAAACGAAAATAATATGTATGTATGTATCAGGTATATATGTATCATAGGAAGGTTAGCACAATGGTATAACATTCCAAACATTTTCAAAATAATTAACATTACAAAAACAATATATACATGTAAAGAGCGTTTATAATTATAACGTGCCTGTCCTCCAGAGAGTTCCAGAGCTAATAATCATTATGCCTTGCAATGAACTATAGCAGTACAACAGCCCTCCCTGGGGAGCATACAATCCATTGCAACCTCAGGAAAGGCATATCATTCACATACAATGCTATCATGTACTGTACATGTATGCTACAAGTACATGCATGTACCAGGTCCACAGATGGGTTGACTGGGACACAAGTGTTGTCCAAGGCTATTTCAGCCATTCCTAAACATGTGGCACTGAGAAGGCTCAAACCTACAACCAAGCTCGTCACTCAAACCATTCAACCATCATGACGCCACATACTTAGAACTTGATACTAGGATAGCAGGAAATTAAAACATAACGTGCTTTCAAGTGTGTCCACTCCAAATCGGATTCCAAAAATATGCAACAAATTACATCACGTACAACTTACATGTACATCTATGACAATTAGATATTATTACATTATTAACATTTTTCTTCTGTCAGCCAGGTATAATACATGTACGAGTCACCTACACGTACGGGGGCCTTGTCAATATGAGTCACTAGATGAGTACTGACAAACCCTTAGGTTTGTCAGTATTTTCAGGCTGAATAAAGAGAAATTTAGAGGAATACATGTACATGTAATACAGTAAATTGTATAACACCACCTCAGGCATACATTTTGCGATTTTGAATATTTTGACTCCTATTTCAAGCATCACATAACGAATGACATAGACATGGGTTGTCATCACGTATTTAAATAATAATACATGCCAGCGAGGGCATATTGCCTGAGCGCATGTGTTATTAATTTTATTGCATGGTACATGTACACTCATTGGTCCAGTCATTCACATAGCTACATACGTACTCTTCATTCATTTCTCTTTGATGATGCATTTTGAAATTGTACTTGCTTGCATATACACATCTAATATGGACATGGGCTGCATTATTTGTAGATCGAGCGTCCCCACAGCTAATCTGTAATTATATTTATTAACATTTCTGCAAGAAATGTACTTTATCACCTCGAATGACCAACACTGGAAAACATGTGCATAAGAGAAGTGCAATAGTCGAAATAACTTCAGCGGGAAATACTGCCGGGCATTAGTCTGTGCACGCGTGGGCAATATCACTGCGCGGGCAATAGTCTATTTAAAGAAGACCATGTGATTCGATTCTGACCAATGACAGCTTGTGTAAGAATGTCGAGGTGTAATAAACATGTATAATCCATATTTTCTGTTCAAAGACAATACAGTATGTATCTTGTGCACAGTATCATTTGAATTGTATCCACGTAAATGTTAAAAAGAATATTACACTTCAAGAACAATTCACTCCAAATAAAATATAAAATCTGACCTTCTAAATATCAGACTAGCATAATTGCTACGCTGTATCGCCTGGCTTGACAAAACCTTTCCTGACATTGCTACATTTTATTGTTTACATGTAGCTCAACAGAAGTCTTTCTAAATCTTGCTACATTTGTCTGAGTTCACAAAAATACAAGACAAAATGTTACTAACATTGCTACATTTTAACAACCAGCTCAACAAACTCTTACTATTACATTGCTACATTTCCTTAGGCTTTGTGTATGATGTCATTATCTTATCTTATTAATATCTTAGATGATTATATGGCAGCAAACAATATTTTAACATGCAACAGTGTTACAAACATGCACTGTTCGCACACATCATATTCTGACAAGGACAGGGTATAGGCCATTGTTCAACTGCACTTAATAAGAATTAGATGTATTCTTCATGAAATAGAATAGTGTAGCAAATGAGCTAAGAAGATTTCTATTGGTCATTTCAATATCGGGGTCAAGGGAGGTTGACTTCACAGTACATATATGGTTATTTAGTCAAGCCAGCAAATAAAGTGGGAGCAATATGAGTGAAAATGTTGTCTGGCCAAGTGACAAATGTACCTTTATTGCTATAGTAACAATTTGTAGACCCAGACAGAATTATCGACTTTGTATATTAGAAATAATAAATAATAATCAATAAGTATATCAAAATGTTGTATCACACCACCACTTTTAATTTTCAGTTGTAGTATTGCTCTTTGATAACAACTCACCAATATTCATACACACGTACACATATTGAGTATGCCAAACAGACCACAATATACATGTACATGTACCATTCATTCTACATATGAATGTAAATATAATACAGTTACTCAGTCACTTATAATTGCTAGTTGACATTTCCTAACCTCCATACACACAATATAATGATGGTAGTTTTTTAAAGTGGTAATGTGAATGGTACAACCCAATTACATTTATACATGTATGTACATTGTATGTGTGTGTGTGTGTGTGTGTGTGTGTGTCTATATATATATCTATATCTATATCTATATATCTATATCTATATCTATATATATATATAATATATATATATATACATTCACACACACATACATATATATAGCACTTTCCCATTCTATGCTCAAATCACTTCACAATTGTTATCCCTGGTGCTGATCTATAGCGACACAATGGCCCTTTATACTTCCTCAACTCCCTGGAGAGCATAAAATATATAAATACATATACACGTATGTACTTTTCGCAAGTGAACTATTTTAGTTACAGCTTTTTCCTGATATGCATTTCTCTAAGAAACAACCCATTTACAATGTATAGATACATGTACATGCTGTATGGTAGTCGAAATACAATGTGCTGTGGTCTTTGTGCCCTGGACAACAGCTTAAGTTATGACTTTGCTAGTATAGACCCAATGTAAATAAATAGAAAACAGTAGCTAAGACAGTTCACTGTGTTTAAGTTAGAGAGAGAGAGAGAGAGAGAGAGAGAGACAGAGAGAGAGAGAGAGAGAGAGAGAGAGAGAGAGAGAGTGAGAGAGAGAGAAAAAGAGAGTGAGAGAGAGAAAGAGGGGGAAGGGGAAGAGTGTGTGTGTGTGTGTGTGTGTGTGTGAGTGAGTGAGTGAGTGAGTGAGTGAGTGAGTGAGTGAGTGAGTGAGTAAGGGAGTGATTGAGCAAGCAAGCAAAAGTGAGAGAGAGAGAGAGAGAGAGAGAGAGAGAGAGAGAGAGAGAGAGAGAGAGAGCAAGAGAGAGAGAGAGAGAGAGAAAGAGAGACTTAGGGGAAGTGAGAGAGACAGACACATAGAGATGGACAGACAATCTCATTTGTGAGTATTAGCTGACAACATACACATTCAATCAGTGCTTGAATAGTATCATTTCTAAGAACACATCAAATTGTCATTCAGCTGGAATTTGGAAACATCACTGTATAACAATTTGCATACAACAGTTGAACTATTTACAATTTCGACCATGTATCAACATCATTACAATATACTGACTAATGTCATCCTCTGCTATGACAGTGTGATCATATCAAATGACAGCAGTGAATAAATCGGATTATAATTCAATGCAGTGATCGTCGAGTGTTTTAACTTGATCCGTCGCCCTCGTTTTTGCTTCTAATGTCCTAGTTTTCATTGTAAATGTCCATACATTGTGAACATGAACATGTGATGATAAAGACAGTTCTAGCTGAGCACATACACACACAAAAAAACACATTTATGTTGAACTAATAACCAATTATTACATCAGATTCTAATCACAGTGGTTGTAAATATGAGGACAAAATGGTTGAACGGATTTATTTCCACACAATACACATGTTTGCAGTTAAAATATTTGGTTATGGGGTTTGACTGTATATCAAATTACATTTGCAATGATTAGGTTAGAACATGCTTTATGAAGTAACCATGATAGGGAAGTCCTGCTATATGTGTAATGAGAAAACAATGACATTCTAGTAATTAACATTCTTTGAGTGCTAATTATAGACTGACAAAAGCTTGAAATTAATTCAAAACAGTAAACTGATTGGTGGCGACAATAGAGAAAAAGAGATCAAGCAAAAAAAAAACCTTTTCACCCTTCTTATACTACTTTTGAAATTAATACGTTATTTTAAGAAATTTACAATTGTACTAAAAAAAATGAACTGTTTATGTATATTTACTATGAAATGTACACCTTTGTATATGAAGTAATGAACTTCACTTTTGATGAAGTACATGTATGATATGGTCGGTAAGCTGAAAGGCGGGGAATTACCAGGGGTTACATCATACAACACATCAAAACACTTTGACGACATCTACACCACCTGAACTATACCACAACCACATACGACTTGATTTGAATCACCTACAATTGTACCTGTGGCACCTTTCTGAATTGAAGGTAGATTACCACCCTGAGTGTTTTATTACTGAACCATACAAAACATAATTTGTGTCTGACTCAACCGTTTGAGTAGACATCTTTAATATTATTGTCCTGAATCACATTCATGGCCAGAGTCATTATCAGTCAATATCTTGTAATAACATGTTAATTGTTATATAAGTTTAAGATTTATTGGCTAAAAATAAATGTTCAAGCAAACATAGGTAATATTTTACAATCACCAGCATCTTTAAACTCTGACATACTTGTGGATGGCATTTCACTCCAATTAGAGCAGAGACTACCACCCACCCGCCTATTCAAACTCTGACATACTTGTGGGAGGCACAGAGAGTATCACAGCACACCATACCAACTGTATCATTTATGTGTCCTACAACAGTGTTGCAGCCAGAGGGTTTTTTTGGGGGTCTTTTGACACACATTTTTTGGACCTGATCCACAATTTTTAAAGCGATGGGTCATAGATGACCCACACTAAAATTTTATGCGATATATTTAGCAACATGATCATGCCTATACATGTAGCAACATCCAAATGATCGCATATATTGCATAGATAACAACAGGGTTGGATAGGCAACTGCATAATCATTCAACAAATACCTAACATGGATCAACATGTGGGTAAATATTTTTTTTTAAACTGTACAGTTGTGCAATGCCATTGGTGCTTTTTTTTATAATGTCCCAAAAAAATTTATGATGACCCAGAAAAATATGAAAGCCTTGGGACTATTGTCCCACTCTTTCAAAAGGCTGGCTGCAACACTGCTACAATCGGAACATTGTTCTGACCGACATGCATGTATTGTACTATGTATGTAGCAGTCCACAGATCTGTAGTCACTGACAACATTTGAGGTCAAATGGAATGAGCAACTGTTGAAAAGTATTTTAGCGTTGTTTGCATGGCTTAAACTACAACATGAGGTACAATAGTTTACTATTAAACCACGGTAATAATTGGGTTATGATGTCACCACTCCTGGGTTAATGATGTAAAATTATTCAAACAACTGCTGACCTATATACATCAACCTACTTCTGCATGGCCTACATCATGTACTTCCATTATTTTTTTTAATAGTCAGTTTATAGTATATGTTTTTTTAAAAATAACCTGTAGAGTAATTTACATGTATGCTTTGGTATTTCGCAACATATTTTTTTTTCATACATATTTTTTTTTTGTAAAGTTACAATGTAAATCATGTGATTCATTGTTATTCTGGATTGTACACATGGTGGGCGGTATGCCGACTTGCTCACGATTCTATTTTACTAGTTTCATCATGTGACACTGACAGAGTGTGTGGGTGTTACTGTTAGACTTCAATTTGCTTGGTTCTATTATTTCCTATTTTACAACAAAGCATGCACCACTGGGTGATACTGCCATGATTAAAACATAGTCTCTCTCCCACGTCTATGATCGAAAATGTAAAACACTACATGGGTTTTCAAGTACGGTGTACTTTATTTTTCCACTCCATTTGTCAATTGATTGTCAGTGCCCACGGGTGCTTCAGGTCGGGTGTATCGTTGAGCACATACACACGTGATCCACGCCCGTCATCATGTTTTTATTTACTTCCATCGCATCACGTTGTAATGAAAACTTGGCGATGGTCCAACATTGTCGTGATCAGCGACTGAACGGATAACCAAAACACAACATATGATATAGCGAACTTATCGCTCTCATTTCTTGTAATATGCATACAATAAATACCACAGACCTTCGGCAACAACGTACAAGCATGTGACTCAAACCAACGAAGCGAGCTACATAATCAAATAATCGCCGCCATGCATAAATAACCAGTGCCATGCCAGTGCCATGCGTGGTCGATCGCCCACCGCGTGCAAAAATGACAAAATACACCGACTCGTTCACGAAAAGTACCTAATCGACAATGTCATGAATGACTGTATTCCCAAAGCACAAGCGGCTAGCTATGGTAGACGGAAGTGCCGCTGAAAACAGATCAAAACAGAAGGGTACACCGCGTTGGTGCTATTTGTCAACATACCCGCGTCGCAAGGAGGGGCGAGGGCCCAAAAAGTGTTCATTCGATATAATGTACGTGTATCGCAATAAATAAGTTGTAGTCCCTTACCTTTGGTTTATACAGCCACTTCCGTAGGGAAAGCATGGTTGAAAGTCTGTTCTGTTTATCACTGGGTCGTTAAGAGAGACAAATAACTGAAAAAGGGGTGTGATAAACATGAACTTCTCATTCTCTCACACGTCGTTGATAAACGTTGCTGTCTCGCTGCACATCTCAGAAAATGAAAATGAACTTTTGACCTTTTATGCGCGTGCGTACTTTCATTTCTTAGGGTATCACGAGCTGCTTACAAAAGTGACTGTGATTGGTCTCTTAGCAAATATATTTATATAAAGAAAAAATATGCATATAAATATACACTTCATGGTATTGCACAAATAAATAATTCTTATAAGTGATTTCTAAAAGATAATATATTTTGTTGAACTTTTGCAAAGGTTATTCCTAGATCAGAAGGAGAGCCATCTCACCTCTGCCAATCAGCATAAGTCTTACATTTTCATCTAATTAGCGGTCATTGCCAAGATGTTTGTCATTATTACTTATTGACTGATCACGGACGTAAGACACACTTCTGTATAAATATGTGTGTAAACGGTACACAGTAAGCGTAATGGCCAAAGCAAAAAACAGAGGAACCATGGATATAAATTTGTAGTCATCTGTACTGAGATCAACATAGAAAACTTGGAATATGGATGTTGCTGAGGATGGGGAATCGAAAGTAAACGTGCGGGAAACTGAAAACGTTGCACCGGAAACGTCCTACCAAGGTGACACAGACGATTCTGGTGTCATTGATGCCAAACCCCCGAGTGACAAACTTTCACAACATCTTATCACTGATCGTGGAAATGAGCACAAAACCAGGTAATATGTCAACAGTGATCTTACAGTGTTGCTATGGAAATATAAACAAAGACCGTACTATGCTAATTGCTATGTTGTACATGTTGCTGGCTGTTGGCACTATGTTTGTCTCGCATAGTAAAATGTATCTCTTGATGTATGGCTACACGGGAAGACGTGTCGAACCTCGTTGTATATACATCCAGAGCTAATTAAAATGGTAAATGTTTACCTGCAGTACTAAAGTAACTGCAGCGTTTGGGATTTTTTTACGCACGCAAACTTCGACAGGTAAAAAAAATAAATTACAAAAAAATGGAGAAAAAAGACACATTATGAAATATATTTAAATTTAAAACAAATTAAAGCTGAATGTATGTTTGTGTGTTTATTTGTTTTACTGTATGTGCCTATTTTATCATTTATTATTTAATTGGTTGCTTTTTGTTTACAATTTTCTTTACCATTGCTCTAATGGATGCAACAGATAAATAAAAATATACACAGAGGACATTCTAGACATTATTAATTAGTCCCTCATTGCTTGTTTAATGTGTTTGTTGATACTCCAAGGTCAACTGAGCTCTTACCACTGGTATCGAGATTTCAACACATGATAACAAACAAATAATAACATGTAAGATTACATACACAGAACAGTTCACAGTGTCAGAGGTTGCATGACCAGGATGCATGATGTCTGATGAGATAAGTCCACAACTATAAACAATGCAATTCATTGTTTTGCAAAGGTTTAGGAAGCCAATGTAATGGGGCATAAATGTTGTTGTTGTTGTTGGGGGGGGGGGGGGGGGGGGGCTGATAGATTTTATTTTCTGTCCTTGAAAGAATGAATATTTGTGCTTGTGTTTGTCTATGTCTATGTTTGTGTCTGAAGCTGTCTATGTCTGTGCCTATGTCTGTGTCTGTGCCAGTGTCTGTGTCTGTGCCTGTGTCTGTGTCTGTGCCTATGTCACTGTCTGTGTCTGTGTTTGTGGCTATGTCTGTGTGTATCTCGATCTGTCTGTGTTTGTGTCTATCAGTGTTTGCGTCTCAGTTTCTGTCTGTTTGTGTCTTGTGTCATTTTGGTGGGAAGGTGGTGATCACTTAGAACAAAACAAACAACACAAAGCAATGGAAATAAAGGTAAATAAAGACACCTAGCTGCTTTCACCACATCAGATTTTAATCAGATTGGGTGACGATAGTAAAAAAATCCTCACATGAGTCGAGATACTAGGCTACAATGCAAGTAATCACTGGTACGTGTTGTCAGTGATACTGATGATAACAAAGCCATAATTTCATCTTACAGTGAAGGAATCACCAATGGAAAGCCAGTAAACAGTGATTTCATACATAGGAGATCTCCCCCAGCCTCACCAACTAGGATGAATACAGACCAAGATAATGTACCATTGAAAGAAGATGAAGGCGGTGAAAAATTTAATTTTATACAGGTAGGGGTAACTTCAGAACTACTAGATATACTAGCCTGAAATTTATGGGAATATTTCTAGGGGTGTGTGTATGAAGAATTGTTCATGACAAGATGATGCCTTTAGTGATATGCAAATATGGTGGGAAAAAAAGTGATTTTGCCTAAAGAATTAAAGAAATGAAAACTACTGGGTAGACTGGTCTAAAATAGATGATATTTTTAGATGGTAAATTATTCAATATTACAAGATGATATGATCCTTGAAATGAAAATTAATTACAAAAAATGCTATTTTTCGTCAAAACTTTCACTCAGAAAATGCCTGACTAGTTGAAATAGCCAACTTGAAGATCACTATTTAGAAATAAATGACATCAAAAGTATATTCAGTTGTGCTACAACGCCATTGGCAATATTTCAAAAAACATTCTTAAACATGCACATAGGAAAATTTCAGCCAAACTTTATGTACCCTTGAAAAACATGTTAATGCAGCTTATGAAAAAAAATATTTTGAATTTTTTTTTCAAAAGATAGAATCATCATGAGGGTCCAAAAATAGAATTTAGAAATGAACAAATATATAAATACCGATCCTACATATTTTTGGAAAGTATGTATTTATTTATTTTGCTGTGGTCTAATTTATTTGTCTTTTGTTATTACAGGTTGCTAAAAAGAAACACATAGTTGAGAAATTGATATTTTTGATAGCTGTAACGAGTCTTCTTATATGGGCCTACTGTCTGTTTTCAATACATTGGTTACTGCCATACTACTACACCGTTGCCATGCCAGTACTTGTTGGTATCCGTATCTATTTATATTGGAATAAAAAATGGCAGTGTTTCCTGCTGGATTTCTGTTACTTTGGTAATACTTTGTGTATGATTTTTATATGGTAAGTCATTCAGTTATTTGACAGCCACAGAATACCAAGAAGTTGTTATGTTCATTGAGGTAGAAAGGACCTTCCTACCTCCATGTTATTTTTAAACATTTCAACTCGGCTACAAATTCCTGGTATCCTTAGTCTAGTTCCTGACAACCGTGTCCCGATTTACACTACGTTATCTTCACACATTACAGTGATGTGTGAAGATAACATAGTGTAAATCAGAACACGGTTGTCAAGAACTAGACTTTGGTGTCCTTGAATATGGTTTGTCGTAGTATACTTGAATTTCATGTACTGAATTTTTTCAAAAACTTGATCTCGGACATTCCACAATGCTTTTAATGGAAACTGTATACCTTCAGAGTTTTGTTTGTTTGTGTATTTATATATATATGTGTGTGTGTGTGTGTGTGTGTGTGTGTGTGTGTGTGTGTGTGTGTGTGTGTGTGTGTGTGTGTGTGTGTGCAATAATTATGTGCAAACATTAAAAGTGCAAACATTAAAATACTGCAAAACTTCACTTGCCCTTTGACAACTACACTTTTGAAAAAAAAATGTCAAGGCCTGTTGGAATTGATACATGTACAGTAAAGTTGTAGTTGGCTATCTAAACCTCAAAAAAGTACATCTTTCTTTTTTTTAAACAGCACCCTCTAGTGGTATGATTTGTAGATAAAGGCAACTTTTCATTGTTCAATAACATTTCACAGCATATCCATATTTGTTCTTGTCCAAAATGCTGCAAAACGTTCACACAAATGGCAAAATATCTTCATTAGTTCATTACTTAAATGTAAAGTGACCAAATACTATTACCATGGTATTGTGTTTGTAAGTTCATCAAATTCTGTCTTTTCTACCTGCAGGGCATTACCAGACCATGATTTGATGTTTTGTATAGTATTTTCCCTGGCCAATGGACCACTACTATGGGCCATACCAGTCTTTAGGAACTCTCTAGTCTTTCATAGCCTTGATAAGATGACATCGGTATTGATTCACCTATTGCCTTCATATCTATCATTTGGATTGAGATGGTATCCTTCATCGATATCACAACATTGGTATAAATCGTTTGTACAAAATCACATTGATGGTAGCTTTATCTGGCTTTTAGCAGTTCCACTTGGCTGCTATATAGCTCATGGGGTAAGTTTTGCTGAGTTATTTATAAGCATATTCAAACAAATTCATTTTAAGATCACAATGAAAAACAGAAGCCACTGATTCTCACGCTCGGATCAAGAACGATGTGAAAGTTGATTGAAATTTACCAACAAATTGATATGACTTGCATTTGATTTGTGTTAAGAAAAGGAAAGATTTTGAACTTTGATGTAAAATTAATAACTTGATACTTTATTGAAAATATTGAATACATGTAGAATCATTCATATATGCACACACACGCACACACACACACACACACACACACACACACACACACACACACACACACACATGTATGCACATACACACATGTGCACACACACATGCATGCACAGGCACACATGCACACAGACATGCATGCTCATACACACATGTATGCACATACATGCACATAAATACTGGTAATGGTTTACATGTTTACACACATGCACATACATACACTTTAATATATACACCATAGGTAGACATGTACAGACACACTGCACACACACACACACACACACTGTACACACACACACACACACACACACACACATACACAAATTAACACACATACACATTTTGTTTTCTTGCTGAGAACTTAAGAGGAATGCTATAGTATAGAGTAATTCTTACACATTTCATATGTCTTTCCATACAGCTGCTATACTTTCTGATAGTTCATCTTATAATAAGGTAACAATAATTGGCCAGCTTGTCATGTTTGTTGTACATTTAGATGTTTTGTTTTTGGGATGACAGAGGGCATTAATGTCCAAGTCTTCTTATCTTGTGTATTGAAGTACTCCGTAGACTTTACGATATGGATCAAACCAACATTATTTCTGTGTTAATTTTCTATCAGTATCAATATTCATATCCATTGTATTTGCCTAGTTATTCATAATATGATAAAAATAAGCCTTTCCAAAATTTGCCATTGTGGCGCTCTACTTCCTGTCTGTGTGTACCTTGGGGGTATACATGGTATAGGTTACTCGGTTAATCATAAAGCACTGCTGCTTTCCTCGATATCTGGACAATACTAAAAACATTCCTGAATTCTGTCCTCATCGGCCTCCTCTCCACCCCCCATTATTCCTAATATCTTGATGACCTATGTGTGAGGGCGCTCCATCACGGCGTACCTTACAGACTAAATTATATATAAAGTCATAAAAAACAGAAATATAAGAAATAGTGTTGCTTTATTCCATATTTTCCTTTAAAAAATAAATGTGGTGTTGTGTTTTTGTGGTTTTGCTTCGTCTGCTTTTCTTCACCATATATGTTCAGACTACTAAAAATATTTCACAAGCTCATTAACTTTGTTAAATGTTCAAAATATTAACAAATGGTGCTCAAATATTCTCGCTACCTCAAATACAACATTACCACCTAGGTCAGTCATAAAAATCATAGCTTTTACTTTTAGTAAGTCAGTCAAGTCCACCTAGGTCAGTCATAAAAACCAAAATGTCTAATAGATGGAAACAATTTGTGTAATATGAATAAATCATGCAGAGTTGACCAAGTATATGGTTTTTGCCTCCATGCACAACTACAGACAATTAAAGAAATATTGACTGCTAAAATCCTGACTTCATCTCTCTCTATAGTAAAGATGCAAAAATAATTTTTACTAGGCTCTAAAGTGGCCGTGATATGGATGAGGGTTGGGTACATATTTTGGATTTTTTTCTTTATAACACAATGTTATCATGGCTTCCTACTTGAAAAAACAACATGAAACAACATTGACCAAGTCTGTGTTTGTCACTCAATACATTGCAAAAAGCTATTGAAAGATGTGTAAAAAGTTTGATATTGTATGTACAATAACAAAGATATTACATATTTAGTAATCTTTTGCAGTTTATTGAGTTAAAAACAAAAACTTGGTATATGTTGTTTCACATTGATTTTTAATTTTCAAGTAGGAAACCATGATAAAATAGTTTTATGAATTAAAAATCCAAAATAAATACCCAATCCTCATCCATATATGGTCACATATTGATAATTTTAGACCCACTGTAATTCACCTTTGACCTTATACAGCACTTTGTCAGGTCCATAATTTGACTTTGCAGCTCTTGATGAACTTCTGCAGTTGATATAAAACTGGTAAATCACTATTTGAGGTAGTGAGAATTCACCTTTGGTATCTATCAATATTTCATGTGTTCCTTGTTCTTTTGTAAAAGTCAACCAAAAAAAAAAGGTATCTTCAAAAAGAAGAATCTTCTTTTACATAATGTCTTGTTTGTTCCATACACACAGGCCTTCTGATGAATATTTAAACACTTATAGATATCTAACAGGCGATACTAGGAGCATCTTTTACAAAATCACCAATATCTTTGGGACAAAGTAAGTCGATTTATTTATGAAGTTTGAGTTCGTATTTCATTTTAATCAACACTTTCATGTCTTTGACAAGTTTGATACAACTGTCAACATCAGACTGTGGATGAATGAAACAGAGAAAGTAAACTGAATTGAATTGGCACTTGGCACAGCATGTTGGAAGTACAGAGACTTGTATTACGTTTCATCATTTGACAAGAACAGCTGTATGGCCTCTTTACATAATAGTTCATGTTCACAAACAAATTAGAAGTTCTCCTGGCATTTCATGTACACATAAAGAGGCCATAAAACTGTTCTTATCAGGAGATGAAATGTAATACAAGCCTCTGCTGTTTCAACATGCTGTGTCAAGTGTTATTAATCCAATTCATTTGTTTACTTTCCCTGTTTGTAACAGGTTCTGTTTGTCCACGGTCTGATGTCAGCAGTTGTATAAATGAGTTATCAATGTTTAATGGGGGTAGTAGCATTGCTTGCCTTAAGCTTTATAAATTCACCACTCTGTCAACAATTTGTTATTCAACAGGTATCAAATATATATGTTCTACATCTGTTCCTGGCTGTGCTGTCTTGGTACTCTACTGTTGTGCAGACTTTGGTATGAGTTCTTCATAGCACATGTTGTCCTGCTTTCCTCTGTGTTTGTGGTCATGGTGTGGAACGGAGCATCGTATTACATGGATGTGTTTGCTGTGAAAGGATTCAAAGCGGATCCTTTCTCCAGTGTATAATATCAGATATAGGAATATCACTTCCACTATCTCTGATATTAAAGGGGTATAAGACCAAAAAAAAAAATTGTTTCTGGTTAGCACACACATCACTTAAATACCTTCACATTGATTTTTTTTTCATGTTTTTCCAGCCCATGCAGTCAGCAGGTCTGGAGGGAAACACAAAAATAACCCTCCCTACTTCAGTGACAACTGCAGAGCCAATCATGATGAACAAGTAAATGACACCTGCCCCACATAAACACTTGCTCTAAAGTATGTCTAAATAAAAAGAACAGTAACTGCCATAAATAGTAGATTGAGTGGCAGGTTTGTTGAGAATAAAACAAAATTTTTAAAAATCACGTTGTCGCACCACTTTAGACAGAATGTCATGACCAGAAACAATTTTTTTTTTTTTTTGCCTAAGCTGAGTTTATACATTTTGGGGCATAATTTTTGCTGCATATTTAAAAGGTACTCACAGTATTGTACTTACTGATGTAAACTTAACCATCACTTGCAATTGACTAAACTCAAACCTGGTGTTAAGATATAACTTATAAATGATCCGATGACGTAATTTATCATACGTATAAAAATATGAAGGAAATCCCTACTATGCATTCAACTGTTTTTAATAAGACCAGAAGACAATTGTAATGTCATAGAAGGCATGCATAGACATTAACATTGTACTAAAATAGTTTTTATGTTGTTTTTTTCACTGGAGTAAAGAGTGTACAAACTCAGCTTGTGCCACTTTAATGAGATGAATATTAATTGATCACATCCCTGTAACAAAACAGCAAGACACATCACAATTAGTACTACCAAAACAACATTTCTGAAATTATATCCCCACTAAATGTCTCTATACAGAGAAAATCTCAGGGAAAGTTAATTCATGACCTTGACCTTTGACCTTGAAAACAGCTGTCTCCTTAAAGCAGATAATCACTGTATGTTTCATTTTAGTTATGTTCACATTGTTGACATATCCAAATTCTAAATCACATAGTTAAGTTTGCTTTTAAAGTAATGACTGACCATTAGTATAGAGAGAAGTAACTTTCATTTTGCAAAAGTAAGTTAAATTTTGATAATTTGAGATAGACCAATCAAGGAAATATAAATCGTCTTTTTAGGAAATCAGTATTTACTGTAGCAATGCACGTACTAGTCTGTAAGGTACACCGTGATGGGGCACCCTCACACATCGACCGACTCCTCCCACAACGTATCTTACAGTCTATGCGCTTACTTACAAAAATTTTATTTCTTAATTATATCAGTATTTATTATAACTAGTAGATTATCAGATATATATTATTATTTATTTTCTTTTCATTTGCCGATGTATTTATTTGTAATTTCTTCTGCCTATTGGGTATATGTATATGTGCTGCTCTTTGGGATGAAGTTTTTCAACCTTTGGTCTAAAATGGGTACTGTATTTTTAGAGATAAGGAGTCTAAAATGTGGTCCACTTTACACAATTTTCGATTTTCTTTGGTCTAAAATGGGGTCCTGGAAGGAACCACGTAACAAATTCTCAACTACTTGTAACAAATTCTCAATTAATTTCCTCCAGCAAATTCACGAGTTGACATTTTCATATCGGTGAATATGTATTTGGTCTACAATGGGGTCTTTGAAAAATGTAAATGGTCTAAAATGGGGTATTGTTTTTTTGTCAAAATGAGTCTAAAATGGGGTCTGGGTGTTGACAACAGTGACCAGTACCAGACCATGCCAGTGGTGCCCCCCCCCCCCCTTGTCAATAGTAATGTAATCACAACTACACAGGGATTGAAAAAAATACATTTTATATATGGTTTTTTTTGCATGTAACTCCAGTGTTTTATTTTATTACATGTCTTCGGACATATCAGGAACATTTTACGAATTCTGTAACAACGTGTTTGCCTTCGTGTATTTTAAAATTATTCCATCCAAATGAGTCTTTTGTTATCAATATTGACCAATCTTACATTACATGGAACAGAAGCATTTACAGACAAAATGTTTTTAAAAGTGAAAATGTAAATATGTATACTTTGTAAAGTTAGATGTACCCATTACTGTGATGTTTCTATTTTTGTATTAATAACTTATTCACAAGCTATATCACAGAGGCTTTAAATTGGCTGTATTTGTTAACAAAATTTGTTTTTTGTTTGTTTACTTTTTTTTTCGCTCTTTTAAAATATCTTTTCCCTATGTCACACAGAGAAAAGACTAATTACATGGTGAATGGGATGAGGAAGGGTCTCTGGTTGAGGGCGCTCAGTAGATCTAACTCATGAATAATTAAGTAGTCATACAAAATAGCAAAGCTGGTTTATTGAAACCAACAAAAGAACAAGTTAAAATTGATTTAGAAAAAAACAACAGATTTTCAAATCATCTCTTTATTACATGGCACCTTGTAGGGAAAATATATTTTTAAAGAGCCAAAAAAAAAAAAGTAAACAAACAAAAAACAAAACAAATTTTTTTAAAGAAAGTAAACAAAAAACAAAAAACAACTATTTGTCAACAAATATGGCCAATTTCAAGCCCCTGTGACTAGATACGTGTCTTGGATTCTTCTATTCAAAAACCACACTTTTTTTTGTTTCTTTTTTTTAATGAATTTTTAAACAAAAAAACATAATTGTTAAACTATGCTGTGCAATAAATGTACTATACCCAGACAGAAAGGGGATTGCACACTGGTTCTTGCCCAAAATCACAGCATTGACTATCACTAGTTTAAAGAGTCTATATGTATATTTGTCTCAGGTAAAATGTAGGATTGTATTATGTTAGTGTCATTCTGCCCCCATTGACCATCTCTTCATTACGCCAGTGAGGGCGCCCTGACATGGCATAGTAGAATATGGGTATGCAATTATCACACTTCTTTCAGGTACTGTACAGTGAATGTTTGTTTACTGAAACTGCTTGCATCGTTCGAAACTATTAAATGTTTGCATTCCGAAATCAGAAATTTTCTGTTATTTGTCAAATGTATCTCAATATTTAGATTTGCATCGTAACATTTGCCAAAATACTGCCAGAATGACTTCTTGTGCTGTTTTCGATATTTTTCTTGTGTAATGTTTTCTAACGTCTTTTATGACTAGGCCTTCAGAATAATCTTGGTTTTGTATAGGTATGGTATTTACACTTTTATAGTGTGGTTTTTTATTGAATGGAAGATTTGAAATTGAAATGCATGTAATGTTCACAGATATTGATGTGTGTTAGTCTATGGTACATGGACTTAGATTTTGAAAATAACTGCCAATCATGTATTGATCGTGAGCTGGGACGTCCCCAAACTGGCACAGGTGTATAAGAAACATTCTGATTGGTTAATATATTTACCAGCATATTCAGCTTGGACTTCTCCAAATTGGCACAGGTTTATAAGAAACATTCTGATTGGTTAATAGTGATATTCAGCTTGGACCTATCTACACTGGCATAAGTTTATAAGAAACATTCTGATTGGTCAGTATATTGGTTTTCAGTTTGGACCTCTCTACACTGGCATAAGTTTATAAGAAACATTCTGATTGGTCGATATATTAATATTCAGTTTGGACTTCTCCAAAATGTTACAGACTTATAAGGACTTTCCTAATTAGTCAACAAGTTACAGGATTTTAATTATTGGCCTGTTGGGGTGCACTTCATGATGAAACTATTGCGTATGTCTTGAAGGGTGGCATTTACAGTTCTTTAATGTAAATACAGAAAATGTGACTTTTGTGCTGAACAATTGTAAGAATACATTTTAAAATATTTACAAGATGTGATTCATGAATTTCAATACTTATTTATTGTAACTCATCGTTTCCTCTCTTTTATTAGATAGTAAAGTGATTTTCTGTCCCCCAACTATTATTTATTTTTTTAATATAACTTCATCGTTGTGTATGTATAATAAAGAGTTGTGTTTGATAATTCTTGTCCATTTGTCTCCTGTTCTTGGACAATCGGTATATTTACTTATCTCTAGTGATTTATGAATGGCTGATTAAGCTGCAATCAGAATTTACAGCAGAGCTGGGCTGGGGATAGTGGAGAAGTTATAGATAAATTTAATTTATTACATTTTACATTTTAGACCAGACTATATATCACAATTTGAATTAATACTATGATCTAATTGGAAAATGTCTTGGCAACTTCGTTAAACCATAGACGCTCCGAGGGTCTATGGTTAAACTAAATGTACTGGATCAATTTCTAGCCTGTAAGATACATCGTATCACTCTGCCCTCAACGGTCTTGAAAGGGGTTGACCGATGTGTGAGGGCGCCCCGTCACGGCGTACCTTACAGACTAATCTATACCAAGCGTGATATTTTTAATAGTTCACCTTTTAGCGAAATTTGTGGGTAACGTAGCAAAAAAGGCACGGATGACTGTCGACAGTCTATGTTCGGCCTCAAATCGCTGTATTTAATATACGTGTTACTTGAAAACTTGGCTTTCGGTAGAACTAAAATCGTTTTTGTAGGATGAAAACTTCGTTTGGTAAATAAAATGCATATTTCTGGGTCGTAAGCTAAGGGTCAATGATTTGTAACATGTACTTGATCATATCGTGTACGAGGAAGTGTTATTGCTCGATATAGTCATAGACCCTACACGTTGGGACTGTGTTATACTGCTATAGTGCACATTCAACGCTTGGGTGCATTCGGGACACTTACACAGCTGTGGTTATGTAATGAATACTAACGCAGCTCCCAAGCTGATTCAATACATACCGCTAACATGTGACACACACGCAAACCACATCACTATGGACCGTACTCGCCATGGCTAATCTCACGGCCAACAGCGGAGTTCATTCAGACACCCAGACGTAGTTATGACTCGGTCACCTTGCGATTGAATATTCAGTCTAAAGATAGGGGCACACGTCGGTCTCTTAAACGAAAATCGTACGATACTTGATATGAAAACAATCAGACTTTTACTATAATTCTTCCATGGAAAACTTTTGTCCAGTACACATTTGCATTATATGTAATTATAAAATTATATCGAACATATCAATACTTGAGGTTCGTTGCATTCGGTGAGCTTTTTTCAGGTCTTGATCACTGCCATTCTCGCAAGATAATTCCGATCTATAAGTACGTATAGGTTCTAGAGAGTTTAGAGAGAAGACCAACGTCAACGACTCGTCAACGGTTCAATAATTAGCATAATAGGTTTGAAGCTCCGTCATGTATCTGTACTATCTGTATCTGTATCTGTATCAGTATCTGTATCTGTATCTGTATATTATCTGTATCCGTATCTGTTTCTGTATCTGTATCTGTATCTGTTTCTGTATCTGTATCTGTATCAGTATCTGTATCTGTATCTGTATATTATCTGTATCTGTATCTGTTTCTGTATCTGTATATGTATCTGTATCTGTATCTGTATCTGTTTCTGTATCTGTATCTGTATCTGTACTATCTGTATCTGTATCTGTATCTGTATCTGTATCTGTATCTGTATCTGTATCTGTATCTGTATCTGTATCTGTATCTGTACTATCTGTATCTGTATCGTAGACGTACAAGCACCAATACTAGTTATCGCATATGTAGTCAAGGGTCGCGTGTGGGGTAATACCATCAAAGTACTAAGGGCCCATGTAAATTCTAACGGGTGTCTGTGTACGCATTTACGTGTACTGTACTTTCCGAGATTCCTTGAAAGTCTAGAGTACATCCATTTTAACTGGATACAAACTACATCAAAGTACATAATACTGTGTAACGGATAGGCTGAAATTCTGAAGTATGATCAACAGGTCATGAATTTATATTGGCATAAAATACATATTTTATCAAAGTTTGTTAAAGTGATTTTTAATCTGAAGCTGTCCAGATTTCGGGACCATACAGAGACCTTTTTTTGTTTACCGTGCAGGTGGTGTACATGTAGTACGTTCATAGCGTTTTGCCACTGCTGATACAGAACAGATTATAAACATGTGGATCCCATGCCATCTACGATACGCGATGCAAGTACCCATGGCAATAACGCGAATTCGTCTCCAGTTGTTTTCATACATACAGCCATACACTGGATGCAATTTATAATGCGTATATATTTGTATCATAATTGATCTACGAATTGTGTAATACTAGGTAATAACCATTTCTCCACCATGTGCGACTCACGTTGGTTTTAATTTACGTGAAAAATGTCACTTAATTTGCCAGGGGTCTACACTACTATACGTTGTCGGGAATTCGCAGCCCGGGGGATACACATTTGTTTACTAAACAGGGTATTAATAGTATAGGCTGAAGGAAAAATATCGCACACTTAGCAGCAGTGGCAAGGTGTACCTCGAGAAGACGTTATTTCTGAGCAAGATGAACGACACTAACAAGAAAGACGTAGCGCCTTTTGGTAGTCGAGTTCTGAGTGAACGACAGACAGATGACATGGATATCAACAGAAATAATTTAAAAACAGCAATAAGGTATTTTCACATTTTATTTTTTGTGTGATTTTACTTTTTGGATTTGAATCCTGTATTTTTTTTTATTTCAATGGGAAGTTTTCGATTCATATACTCTAAGTTCTAAAATGCCGTAATATTATACATGTATATGTGTGTGTGAATGAAGAATTCATCGAATGATGGGT